>NC_056732.1:250773576-251073576 GCF_019279795.1 Protopterus annectens
ATCATACAGCTGGCAGCTGATGAGGCCCAAAAAGGTGCTCTGTTTGCCATTAAGCAGGATTCTGTTTCAAAGGTGTATTAACTCATTCTCTCCTATACAACTCTTTTGAGTATGTATTTTTATGTCCCAGTGTGTGTGTGTGGTTTGAGCTTTTAAAAAGAAATGAAGTTATCCTACCAAAAAAATAAATGGCAAACTATTCAGTATAAATTAATCTTTACATTAGTGGCATTCATTCAGTTTGATGCTTTAAACTGGATTTTATAAGCCAAAATAAAGGCATTGAATATTAAGTTTTTTTAATATTTTATAAAGAGCTTATATCTCAGTAACCATCAAGCAAGGAATATACTGCCAGAAATATTTTCTTCATGCAGCTGTCAGATTTCATTTGAGGCTATGCAATTCCGTCTGTTACCTGAATGTTGTGATATTAAGAGAAATATGAAAATTATTACAGTCAAAATAAACAGTATACAAATAATATACAATATCTCTTTAGATGCATTAGAAATCTTCTGATACCTTGTATGAAGCATTGTTTTGGCATTACTAATGCAAATATGAACAAGCAATATTTGATGCATAAAGGTGTCAGAAAGAGGTAACTATAGAAATGCCTGGAGACACACTTGGCTATAATGAGTTAAAGTTGGCTAGACAGATCTCTCCCACCAGCATTTATTACTAATATCACATACCAGGTCAATGTCCTTACAGTGAGTAACCTGTGTACCATGCCAACTACAGATATGCAACATTTCTGATAAAGCAGGGTCAGACATTGCCCTGTATGCAAGGCATAGATCACCTCTGAGTAGTCTGTATGGCACAGGCTACAATGGCAGTGATTTCAGATGATCCCCATTGGACAGATACTGAAGAAGTGAAGTTCCCTTGTGAGGGGCCATTGTGTTGTGTGCAATTGCCAGTAGTGCTTGGAAAGATACATTACAAAATGTCCATTGCACTCAAATAGTGGCGTGTTGAGGGAAGAGTACATCAAGGTTATGAGTACATCAGTTTGGGGTGACAGTGCCCTCAGTTATGACATATGATTCCCTTCTTACCACTGGGAGGTATGGTGATCTAAGGTACATTAAGTGCAAACTTGTGTAGCCAGACCTGTGTGCCCAGGGCTATCACCCCTGAGTATGTACATCAGGTGTTGCTGCTGATGTGCTATTTACCAGAAACATAGGTGTTACTGATGGAAACAATACTACATATATATTTGCATGGAGTTTATAGCCAGTAGTATGTCAATAGGCAATTGTTCATCAATACCCTCTTGTAAGATATTGACATAACTGACAGATTCTATGACTGCTCACAGTTTGCAGGCATCAGCCAACTTTGTCAGCCACAGACATTCAATTTTGGCTTGTACTGTGGTTAAATGGATTCCAAGCAGAAGAGGACCCAGGAATGAGCCTTGTTGAACACTGCTGTTTATAGATCAGCTATTGGAGGCAGATTCCCCTATTTTGAGTATGTGTTCCATCAGTGAGCCACTTAGTAACACCTATAATGATATTATCATTGATGCCTAATTGGGTGATTTTGTCAATGATGCCTGAGTGGGGGATAAAGTCACATGACTTGGCTAAGCTCAGAGGGTTGTATGCCCTCATGTCCCCTCATCCGGGTCCTTGGTGACTGCCTCAGACATGTTCACCAGGTTTAACAGCCATGATCTTCCTTTCAAAAATCCAAACTGTGCACAGTCAACTGTTTGTAGATTACATATAGCTTTGCCGATCAGCTGATTTGCACCATGGGCTTACAGATACGGCTACTCAGGCAAATACGTCTATAGTTCCAGTGGTCAGTGGATGCACCACCTCTGTGTAAGGGGATAACATTTGCCATTGTTCAGTCAGCTGAGATGCAGCCAGTGGTCACACTATGATTACAAGGACTTCTGAATGGTGTTAGTAATACTTGTTGGATCCAATGTAGGATTCAGTCTGGGATTTTAATGTGTCCAATAGATGCTGTGTATCTTCCATAGAGAGACTAGTTACAACTTGCTCTGTAGATAAAAAAGGTATGGGACAGATTGTGAGGATGTCATGTGGCATATGTGGTGGGGACAGGAAAGTGAAGTTGACTCAGAACCTGTGGGACAACAGATTAGCTATGAGTACAGATTCATTATATGTAGTATCATTAATATGAGTTCGCCAACATTCTGGGCCTTTCCTCTGAGGTTACACATGTAACTACACTGTGCGTTATCCTTTGTGGGGAAGGCTAATTTTGTCACATACTGTTTCTGCACGATGTCACAACAACAATATGGGCTTGGGCTGAAGAGGGTGTGGCTCCATTTTAAAGGGGGGCTCCCTCACTCCAAATGTCACACAGCAATGTCCATCTCTTATTGTCCAGCCTGCTAATGGCAGTTGTCTACCAGGCAGGTTTGCTGTGCCATGAGGAACTTGTTTTCCTCCTGTCTTGTACAGCTGAGTATATGCAGTTGTACTGGTGTTTGCATAAAGCATTGGTGTAGAACTCTGCTTACGTGTCTGTCCCATCTGAAGGAGAGAGGTGCAGTCTAGCTATGTAGACCATCCCATAGGAGGTAATAAATTGCTTTTTTGAAGTTTATTACTGTATTTTTTACAAGGGGGTTTAGGTGTGATATTTAGTTTTAATGAGGCTGATCTGTGGTCAGATCTCACCAGACAGGACCTCACAGTGGAGGGGCTGCAGTGGTTACCCATATTGGTAAACACCTGATGCACTACATTGGCTCCCCTTGTGGGGATGTCATGCCACTGGTCCAGGGCATTGTAGTTAAGGATGTGGACTAACCTTTCGGCAAATGAGTTTCAGCACAACTAACCAACACAGTTGGTGGTTAGCAAATGTCCCCCTAAACGATGGTGTACTGATGCATCTTGATAGACACAAGTAGATTCATATAAGCACAATGGGTGTCTGAATTCATGGAGCTGCTCCTGCAGTTGGCAATGGCTTGATTAGGTGCCCTTCCAGCAGTGAACAGCACCTGCAGTGTCTCCAGGAGATCATACTGTTTCACCAATCTGGATGTGTATCTATCCTTAATGAATATGTATAAACCACCTTCATTGCCTTACACACTGTCAGTTTGAAGTATGAATATGTGGAAGGACATGTAGACTGGTATGGCTGTGGTTCTGTCCACAGCCTTGACACAGGTGTTCGTGACTGCACAGATGTATGCATATTCCAAGGTGGGGACACCTTCCACAGAGTGGGGTTTACTGTTGCCATCCCTAGTGTGTAGCAGCATAACTGTGATGTTGTATGAAGATGGCATTCTCATTGAAAATTTTTCCCTCCAGATAGTGCCTATAAAATGCACTGTGAGGGTGTTAGCAACCTTGGCCAGTACTCAATATCCCAGTAGTGACAGATGAAGACCATCTCTGGCAAAGCATTGAGGTCTGTTAAGCAAGTTATCCCAGGCAGACATGTAGTAGATCCCCTTTGACACCGCATGCTAAGGCAATTGTCATCAATCATTTTCTGTATGTACTGAGCCATCATCGTAGGTGAGGGTCGAATGCAGCTGAAAGCTACAGGCATACCCATGAGAGACACAGAGTGGCTAGGCTCACTCATGTGTCTACATACAGTCCAGTGACATATGTCACAAGTCATACACACCTGCAGGAACTATCATGTCATCATTACGTTACATGATATTCATTGACTTGCATCAATGTGTGGTATGGCATATTGTGTCAACCCACAGACAGCTAACTGTGACCTTTCCCATATGTAGCCTAGTGATATGGAAATCAATGTGTTTCATGATGCAATCACTTATGAATAAGAGGTTTGATTTTGTGGTTTGCCTAAGCTGTTTGACTGGTGAGACAGTTGTGCATGAGCTATTATGTGTACTGTGGTCTCCAGAGGTATGATTATATGTACTGAGCTTGCATATGGTTTTCTGAGGTATTTGTTGTTTGTTGTTTGGGAATGTGTCTGGTAAGGAGCTCCACACATGCAGGTGTGTGTGATGTGAGTGTGGGTGGAGCAGGAGGTGAGCTGTGCATGTTGGCAAAATGTTCATTGCCATATGTACTGACTGGTGTGTAAGTTACCATGGAATCAAGGTTTGCAATACAGTCACATCTCTCACACATTGTGTTTGTGTGGTGTAAGAGTAGAGGGGTGGGGTCACTTCCCACATCTCATCAACAGTCATTGATAATGCCATTAGCAATGCAGTCATGCTTGTGTGTAAGTCACAGCAGGCCATTTTTAGGCAGTGTCATGACAGATGCTGAAATGTAACATGTTGTCACCTTTATGTAGGTCCCCTAAGGTAACACAGCACCTGAAAGTTGTGGGATTATAATGCTTTGCCGGGCATGTGGCCCTTGTAGTAACCATAATCCTGTTAGTAGGCTTGGTTGCAATACCATACCTACAAATGTGACATTGTAGAAGTCCAATAAAGTTAAAGTCATGCTGCTACACCCTTGAGGTTGACAGCATAAAACACAGTGTTTGTAGGCACACTTTGCAGTGAAGATGTAGATGTCCGTGCATGCACAGAGGACTTGTTCAACTTTGCAAACATTATTTTGCCTTGCAAGTCTATAATGCCTGTCAAGCAACCAGACAGCAAACTGGATGCTGTGTGACATCATGTGGGGAGACAGACATCTCTTCTGGTTACATAACTGAGGCTGATCTGTGACATACCTAGGACATGTGTCAAGTGGACACACTTTGGCCAAAGGTGGCCACTTCTCTGCAGTAGGCCTCAAAGCCATGTCATGCAGATATCCATGATTAAGCTGTTGAAGGCAGGATGCATGAATTGCTGTGAAATTGTCACATAACATGGATCACCACCTCTGTGGTGCTTGTTTGAGCAACCTTGGATGTCTATGTTACAATGCACATAATATTATGACACTACAGCTGTGGCCCTAATCACCATATGGTCAGTACCCTAGTGAAATACCACCAACTCTGGAACAGAAGACATAATACATGCAAAAGTCAACTGATTGCTCAGGTTGCTAATAAAGGCATCTACCTGGAAAAGGGTATGTGAAGCCTACAGAGCCTTGCATGATGTGGGATAACTATGTGGATGAACTAACAGACTGTGTCCTGCCTCTCATCATGCACTTTGTAGTAATATTTTGTTTCTGCTGAGAGAAAAAGTATCAGAGATAGGTATCCCAGGAGAGAGTGGTTGTGGTGAGACCAGCTTTCCATATTCTTCACAAGGTAATTGTGCCCTTTCAGTACACACTGCTTGAGTACTGTTCAACTGCAGAATACCTGTGTAAAACTTCTAACCTTACCTTTACAGGGTGTATGTATTACCTTTCCCTGCACTGATTGTCTGTGCTCTGAACAGACACATACACCTTGGATGACTACTTTCTTGGAAAATGTGATGGAAGTACCTGCAATACTTAGTTGCATAGAGGACAACTAGCATGCAGTGCTAAACATTGTCCCCAGATTTCTCAGTCATCTGATATTTAAAGCCATGAAATGAGGTATCATGGAATTGATCAATAACAATGTCGTACACCTACAGACAATGGACCAAACACAGTTTGTTTTGACCAAGGGAAGATCATGCCTACTCTAAACAGTGGACCTCATTAAGTGTTAAACTATGCAGTGGATGAGGGGAATATGACTCACTCCTCCTACCATGGCTTGACAAGGCATTTGATAATATTAGGCCATCAGGCATTGCTGAAAAACTGCCTAGGTTATTTACAAAGTAGTATGTCAGCTGGTGGATAGACAAGAACTTGATAGTCATTATCCAGGAAGATATCATTGGGTAGTCCACCACTACAATGAGGCCAGTCACCAGTGGACTTCTCTCAGAAATCATTCATGGAGTACCCCTTCTAGCCATTCCATTCTCTGCAGTCATGGCCACTGTCAGTGACCTCTGACTGACTACATTTGCAGATGATTGCAAATTAGGAAATGACACTGAATCCCACACAGGACCAACAGTTATCCAGGATGGGCTGAGGCACACATTCAGTTGTTGTCAGAGCCACTTACAAATACCAAATGCCAAGGAATGCACAATACTATCCTTATGAAAGTCATCCACCCATGGAAAATATAGTATTGTCTGCACACTCCACACAATTGAGCCATTGCTCAGGGACTTACAGACACAAAGAGTGATCTAGCCTTTGACCTTCATGGGCCATTAAGATGTGGGGATTCATTCAGTATTGTACAACCTATAGAGAAAGGAATGGCATGTAAATCCCAGACTGTCATTGTTTTACTGTATTTGGCACTCATCACACCTATCATTAAGTGCAATCGCACCTTTACTATGTCACTACACAGGTATATATTACAACTGTAACAGCTACAAAGGTTCCATGGTAAACCAATACATAGTGTAGATAATGTCCTATGCAGAACATGTCAGGGCCATAAATGTGTAATCTGTCTCCTACCTGCTTTGGAGGGGAGGTGTATGGCTGCCCTACAGGGAGGTGTCAGATCCCACTGTGTACCTCCTGTATATCCAAGACAGGACTAACACATGTATTACCTATTCTACACACCTACACCTTCACTGTCGTATAAATGGTACATGCTGGAGAGACAGGTATGTAGCCCAGACACTACACCCTATATATAACATGCTCCCTATGCATGTGAAGCACACTTCTGCTGTAATGCACATCATGTGCAAGTTACACAATGGGATGCAGAATAGGACAATCATAACTGGTGTAGGACAAGTGTCTGTAATGGACACAGGCAAACTGTAGATGGTTCATCTCCATCACCAAAGCTTGTAGATGTGTTAGTTCCCAAAACCATGCTGACACTTATCAAGGGTACCAGACCTTTTCAGAGATGAGGGATGCATGAGTAGACTAAATGAAGCCATTGTTCTTGTTAGCCTGTTATACACATATGAAGCTATGGAGCCATGCACCTATAGTGCTGTACCTTTCTGAAGACATTTTTATTCTGTGCTGACATTCCAACCTGTTCTGTGACATTTATGGGTTTATTGTTACTGTGTATGTATAGGTGTCTCCCACAGAATCCTGAAACTGAAACATAAACAAGTCCATGAGACAACTTTCATTGTATAAGTATACAGACATTACAACATCATCCAACATAAGGTACACAAAATGATGTGGTTTACTCATTACATATGGCAGCATACAGTATCTGTCAGTGACCAGTAAAAGTGGCATGTCAAAGGCAACAATGGATTACACAAATACATAGTAATTTATATAGTCACCCTGTGTATCAGACACATAGCTTCATTTCCCTGCAATGAAGACAAGTATGACAGGGATGTGGCACAGGTATCATCACTTGCATAGGGTGTTGTGTGGGGGTGAAGGAGGCCAAGGCTGACTCAATAGGTTGAAAGAACGTGTGTGAGTCAGGAAGAGAATCAGGCAAGATCGACCATGGAAATGTGCCATGTGTGTCTGAAGGTGACCTGATTGTGAAAGTGATGTGCAAGTGTATGCATGATCACAGTCAGGCACAGAGCTAGCCCTACATGTTTTTATGTTGGATAGCATTGAACCATGTATGGCAGAGCTGACAGTTCACCGTCTCTGCCACCGAACATGGGAACTGGCTCTGCCAGGAGTTGCACTGGC
Source organism: Protopterus annectens (assembly GCF_019279795.1). Taxonomy (NCBI): domain Eukaryota; kingdom Metazoa; phylum Chordata; order Ceratodontiformes; family Protopteridae; genus Protopterus; species Protopterus annectens. Next base: position 250,781,229 of record NC_056732.1, read on the forward strand.
ACCTCCATGCCAAAGGTGAGAAGCCGTGCTAGTACCTGATGGTGACTGCTGTCTGCTGGAACCATGTCCACCACAGGAATGCCAAGGACCATGAGCCCATGGCCTGCCACATCTTGGTGTGGACAGCACATTCCCTCTGGAGCACTGGATGTACTGCCTCTATGGGAGTGTAATTGTGCATGGCCATGTGAACTCTCAACGGATGTAGTTGCTACCCTACATCCATGAGTCAAATCCTCAACTGCAGCCAGATGTTCCATCACAGACAATGAGTGGTCCAAGACAGATGATGTCTCAGACCAGTGTCTTTCCACTGCATCAGTGAACCCATCCAGGGTATTACCAATGTGGTGGGGGCAGTCATGGATGTCAGATTGTGCTGCATCCATAACCCTGAGCATTCATCTGGAGTTCTTTTGGAATGTGCCTGTGCCTCCATGACAGCCCAAAACATACACTGAGTGACCCATGATGAGAAACATGCAACAGGTGGTGGAAGGACAGCAGGCCTCCTACGAGCACCCCTATCAATCTGCCAGTGTGGAACCTTACCAGATCTTTGACTATAGCCAGTATTTACACTCACTGCAGCCATAGTTGCCACACTTTCCTGTTCAATGTCTCCACCCTCTGATTGTCTAATATCTGTGCCTTCCGGAGACTGAGTATGTGTAGGCATACTGACTGTGTGTGGTGACAATGAGGGTAGGAGAAGGATGTCAACATCTGGGACAGATTCAGCCCCCAACAACCCCACCTGTGCCTCAATGTGGCCACCATCATCAGAGTCTGAAGGGACATATATCAGGTTGTGAAGGGGACAGAGACCAACCTTCCTGGTGACTTGTGATAAAAAAAGGGAAAAGCAGTACATTAATACCTGCACAATTATGCTCGGCAGTACTATGTTGCAATATATGTTAAGCTGTATACACTGTTGTCACTATTAAAGACCTGTTTAACCCCCAACCTCATATAGTAGGACATGATGACATTATTTTTCAACAAACATCTGTAGTTACTTGTAAATAAAAGCTCTTTAAACAACAATCTCATCAGCAACAATGAGGTACAGTGTTGACATTTGTCAAAACTCTGCACAGCTGACACATATGGCAATCTGTAATGTCTTGACACTACTGTCACATCTATCAGTGTGGTCACTCCTACAAGACATAGGTATGATTCTAAATTGAGTACAGTCAGAAAATATCTGCACAGTTGCCAATGATGGTGATAGTACATCAATCCAGCCAGCAGGCCTGGGATGACACTTTAGGGAATACATTGCACTAAATCTACATCTCTAACAAAACAATGTTGTGCTTACCAGGAGCAGGAGCATGGCCTTGCTGATTCCTGACAGCCCTGTGAAAAGTTGAGGGAGAGGTAATGTAAATACCACCACATGATGCACTGTAACAGGGTAATATGTCCATGTGTCTCACATTTATAGTAGCTACTATGTTAATTGTTATGTTGGTCAAAATCTGAGCATGAGATTCAAACTGCAGTTAAACACCCCCCCCCAAAAAGCAAGCACCTGACACCCACATAAAACTATGTACACCCTGACACACTGACTGCTACAGTATTCCAATGCTGATCAAGCTAAGCCTACCTGAATGCTCCTCTGTCATGGAAACTGTGGCACCCACATCCATAACAAATGGTGTGATGGATGCCTGGGAGCTGTCATGTGTTCCAATGTTTGCCAGGAATTCCTCAGTGGCTGACAGTGGTTGTTTGACTGCAGGCCCTCCACCAGTGACACCACGATCCCTGGCCATGTCTACTGCTCTTCTGTGTGTGGCATTTATCATTTCAGTCACACAGTGTTGCACCTGCTCATATGACCTGCTCTGATGACCAGCAGTATTAAAAATCACAGGCCAGGTCAGCCCACATTGCTGCCCACAGTTCCCTGTTTTGCCTCCCCCTGGACAGCAGGAGTTAATGGTGTTGACAGAGAACTTTCAGGATGATATAATTATCAGCATCCATAAAAGTACCCCTGCATCTTGCATACATTTTTCCTGAAAGACAACAAGATGGGAACACATGTCAAGATCACATACGTGGAAGTACATTATGTAGAGATACTGCAATAACAGAATGGCTGGCAGTATTCATTGACTGACTACACATCTCATATTCCACAGTGTACAAACATATTAAGGGTGTGGATGCAACTAAGATAATAGCAATAATCAGCTATTCCTGCTTGTGCCCTAACAAATACTGATGTATGATCACACACCCAGCACACAAGTCTATTGTACTGTGTAACCCTCCTGATAATATGTCAAAACAATAGTGCCAAACAAATAGCAGTATGCTGTAACAACCACTATAAAAGGACATTCCGAGGAGACCAATGTGCCACATTAACAAAAACATTCCACCCTTGATCTACTGTACTTCCTCTGTAGGTGTAACAAATCTGGAGATCAATGACATGTCATCATTACAGTTCTAAGAAAGGCTTAATGCTGTAATCCCCATCCCCCTAAGTACCTAAGTATATGCACACATATGCATCATGTTGTAAACAAAAGGGTTACATACCTGATGAAGTACAATGCTCCTCTGTTGATACGTGCAGATATATAAAGGTTGTGCTGACTTTGCCCTGTGAAGAAACTCTCATACACAATGTTTCCCCTAGCTAGCCTTTTGCCCTTTTAACATGGTTCTCATTACCAGGTGATTGGCTCTTAACCAATCTATGCTTTTGAAATGCTAACTGCAGCCAACACAGCTGATTTGCAATACAATCAGCCAATGACATGCAACCACTGCACAAGATATAAGGCCTCCAAGTAGATTAGAACCCCCTTCTCATATGTTGTGCTGGAAATTACTGGGGTAAAGATATTATGTTATCATAGAGAATACATCTGTAGCAGCTACTTTTTACATACAGATGTATGTACTACACTGTGAAGTTGAAGCTGAAACCAATGCTGCAGGCAATAGGCATAGGCAGAAAGGGTGAATACTTTGAAGGACAACAAGCTGTAACAGTAAGTGTGAGACCTTTGGCAAGCTTGTTGTAGAGACACAGCCAGATTGAGGACACCCATTCCACTGGAAATTAAGGCATGTGTTTAAGGTAAGTATGTTAGCCAACAGTAACAGTACCACAATCAAAGGCAAAATGCTTGGCATGACATAGAGAAAGGTAAGGGAATAGATTAACTATTATGTCACACAGTTCAAAAGGTGCCAAGTCATTACCCATACACCTTGTTCTTTGAGTGGGTGGAATGTACAGCAATATATGACACAAACTGGCCAGAACACAGGCTTGAAACTTACTGTGGGTATTGAACTACATTTATCAGACAGTTTTTTTCAGCAGTCTTTATTCATTCCTTTGTACAGTTGACTGGTGCTGGATTAGAACACACAGGCAGTGACTACAAGACTAATGAGCACTTCCTTGTTTGAAGCAGTACATATCACATCACTATCACCCTTTAAAATCTATAACTGTTGCTTCAAGTCTGACATGTGCAGCATGGATAGCTGTGTCAGACCTGTAAGTAATTACCCATTTACCCTCGTCATTACATGAGTACCAGCTACAGCATATTTCACACAATGAGCACAGCCGAACAGTGACTGTTAATCTGGGTAGACCAAAACCTCAACTGATATTTGTAAGCTGTACCACACAATAATGCATGGTTACTTGACTTAACTTCATTTACCATTTCAAGTAGGCACTGACACATTACTAAACATATTACATTTCCCAAGTATGTTATACCTGACTGTTAGGACTGCAAACTCTGTAAATACTTTTTTATCTTGACAGTACATTATACATTAGGTTATTGCTTGAAATTTTCCCTACTCACCACACTCACTCCTAATCGTGGCCAGATGCCCTGCATGGGACTGGACATTGCGAGTCCTGTCGTCTGCAGCGGTTGTAAGAGAAACAAAGCATTGTGCATACCAGTTTTGCACATATTCAGTTTGCATACTTATAAATCACTGGGAAACATGCTTACATTTCTGTGGGGTCTGCCCTGCTGAGTTTCTTGGACCCAGGTGTCCAAAGTTCCCCTCTTTCCTTGCTTCAGTTCATTTTAGTGGTGATGACACTACTCATCAGTGCAGGGGATGTCAGTAGGACTGGTAAGGTCCCTAGCCAACCGATCCCAGTCCTCAGACTTACATCCTGAGCTCTGGTGTTCACCCTGCAGCAGCTGGGGTTCATAGTTTTGGACCAGGAGTCCAACATACACTCTTGATTCCTGCACACCCCACCTCTGCACCTGAAAGCAATCTCCCTCACCAACATCACCAGGTATATCCACAGCCAAGCGAGAACTCCATTGAATAGTGTGAAATTCCTGCCTATTAGCCTTTATATTGGATGCATGTTCATAGGTTCATAGGTTCATAGGTTTATACTAGGCTATCTGCCCTAAGGCATTTATAAGCCTAGCCCAAAGTTATGTGGCTTCTGCCACCCCTTATGTTAGAAATAATGTGCCCATTAGTTTGTTGTGCCTCTGTCCAGCAGTGACACAGAGATGATTCCCAGGGTAAACCTACAATCTCCCATCCACCGGTCAAGATTTCTCTTGAACAGAGCCAGCAAGGTGCTCTGCCTCACATGGACCGGGATTTTATTCCACAGCATGGGGAGTCTCTGGGTGATAAATCTATCCCTCCAGCATGTCCTATTTATATCCGTGCTAAGGTTTAAGTCACTTGCACTAGTGGATTTGGATTTTTTGAGGTGGAGCATGTCCATTAATTCCGGGTTGGTCATGGCCTTGTATGTCAGGCACAGGTCACCTCTGAGCAGACGGTATGCAACTGAATAGAGTTGGAGTTTCTTCAGTCTGGCAGTATATGACAGGTTTTGGAGTCCCTTTATCCTTTTGGTGAGGAACTTTTGAGGTCTCTCCAATTGCTGCAGGTGTCAGGTGAGATACATCCCGAATGGGGCATTGTACTCGATCATTGGTCTGATAAGTGAAGAGTACAGGGGAACAATGACCTCACTTGATCTGGATGTGAATCCCTTCATGATCAGATGGGCAATGTAGAAGGTCTTTCAACCACTTTAGCAATGTGAGTGTCAAACGAGAGGCCACTGTCAACCTGGGTACCCAGGTCCCTGATAACCTCTTCTGTGCTTAGTGGGTTGCCACCTATATGGTAGCTTGGGGTTACCTTGTTTTTCCCGAAGGGTATGACTATACACTTTTTCGCGTTTAACTTCAGGCCATGGCTCTGGCACCAGCTATCAGTTTCCGTGAGACCCCTCTGAAGGATGTCTGTGTCCGATGTACTATCCACTATGGCACCCAGTTTGCAGTCATCCACAAACTTTGTCAGCCATAGTCCTCCTATGTTTGCCTGTACTTCTGAGAAGTAGATGCCGAACAATAGGGGGCCAAGGACTGAGCCCTGTGGGACACCACTTGTAACCAGCTTGGAGTCTGACATGGCTCCAGCAACTCTAACCCTGTGGGTTCTGTCCTTTAGCCAGTTTGCAACCCATCTTGTGACATATGGGTTTACATTTAAGCTGGTAAGTTTCTCTATGATACCCAAGTGGGGTATTGTGTTAAAAGCTTTTGCAAGGTCAAGGTAGGCTGTATGGACTGCCTTTCCCTCATCAATGGCCTTGGTAACTGTTTCGAAGAAGTCGACCAGGTTCAAAAGGCAAGATCTGCCCTTGACAAAGCCAAACTGGGTTGGGTCCAAGGTCTGCAAGTCCCTATGTCCTTGTTTATGAGTTCCATTATGATCCTCTCCATAGCTTTGCAGACCAGGCTTGTTAAGCTTATGGGGCGGTAATTACCAGGGTCCGTAGAGGCACCACCTTTGTGGAGTGGGACCACAGTTGCCGTACACCACTCCTTGGGCACATATCCTGTGGTAAGGCTAAGATTAAACAGCTGCCTTATGTGCGGGTTTAGTTCTTCATTGAGTTCATGTAGCACACAGCCGGGGACACCATCCGGTCCCATTGATGCTGTGTTTTTAGCTTTAGAGAGAGCAGCTTTCACCTGCGCATTTGAGATGTCTGGGAGGCTACACTCTGTTGGGATAGTTATCTCTCCTTTTGGGGGGGAGAGGGGGGTGAAGTTTGCGCTGAACCTGTCTGCCAGTATGTTGGCAATGTCTGTGGGCTCAGTGATTTTTGTATCATTTTGGACTAATTCTGAGCATATCTGGGAGTTATACGTCATATTGCAACTTTCAAAAAAAGTAGCTCTTTGCTTAGCATCACGCAAACTTGCACAAACCATATAAGTGAATCTGACTATTGCACAAATGGAATAGACCATTAAACATGTTTCAGTAGAGCTGAGCATCACACATACTCACACAAACCATATAAGTAAAGGTGAGCACTGTGCAAATGGGGTAGCCCATTGTCTATGTTTAAGCAGGGCTTAGCACCGTGCAGCTTTACTAAATATAACGATTTTTTATTTTACATTACAGTGATGTCTCAGTCAGCTGACTCATTCTCAAAACAATAAATGTAAAGCATATGAGAACCCAGGACTCAAACCCAAAACCTAATACACTATACCTCATCATTCAACCTGTCTAGTCACTTGGATAGTGCATGGAAGCAGGTTATCTTCACATATACTACTAAGATACCTGTTAGTGGTGCACAGTGAAGCTGTGTGGGATTGTGCATTGCTAAGCAGTGCAGAACTACAATAATTAAATAGATCCATTTTCTAATTTTAGACATATAACAGATGTCAGCTGCATATGTATAAGCGCAGCTCAGCATCCCTAAGCAGCACACCGCTCTCCGCAAACAGGCAGGAAACAGAAAATAAAAAAAAGACAATTCAATTGATTGTATCTGTTTTCTATTTTTAAATATATACCAAATGTCAGATGCATATGTATAAGTGCAGCTCAGCATCGCTAAGCACCATGCCGCACCACGCAAATGTACATAAAATTTTTTAAAAAATTACTGTCCTGTGCTTGCTACCTGTACAGACCATTTTCTGGACAGTCCACAAGTACAAGACAGCCTCTACACTGCTACTTGCACAGATTCAATATCTGTGTACGTCTGATCTCCCTCGGCAGCTCACCTTAATTTATATGCATGGCGCATTGCCAGGGAGGAACCATGACCATGTATACAGATAACATCTGTGTAGGCTCTACACAAAGTCCACATGGATTTTATTGAATTGTGGGGACAATGTGCATTCAACAACTGTATTACTGTATTGTACTCTGACAGAAAAGTCATATGGTAATAAGGCTGAGGTACTGGTGACTCTCATTTAGAAATACAGCTACAGTCATCCAAGTAGACTCATACTTCAAAAGGACTATATTACAGGCCACTGAATCACAGATTGGAGAACCCATTATTCTACAAAATGTTCAGATGATTGGTGCACAATCCTCAAACAACTTAGCAACTGCTGAGTGTGAGGGAGATGACCCAGACCCAACAACTAGACATAAGCTATCCTGTGGTATTAGTACATAGAATTATGTCTATACAGTTTTGTGATTTATTTTGTTGAAATGCAACTTATAAATGTGATGTGATTTCCCCTGTCTGTCCAGCTCTACTACATAAAAGGTTTCATTTACTACCTCCACCCTCATGCAGGTCTATGGATGTTTTTATTATAAAATGACAAAGAGTTCCCAATGTTTCATATAGTCTAAATGAAAAAAATGCACATGAATTGTACCATATAATTTTCAAACGTAAAAAAAATCTGCTGCATTTTATGTTTTCTGTGAATGTCATAAGTCGTGCAGTTGCTTACTGTTTAAAATTAAATGGCTGTATGTTTGCACCAAACTGCTTTGTTAAATCACATACATCACAATCAAAAATGCTATAATGACTTATAAAAATGTCAGTTTTACAGCTCTATCTCTGTTTTAAAAATAATATAACACTTCCTGCATCCCTACAGCCTGTGTCTCTAAATATGCTAACTCTACAGTCAACCAGCATCATGGGTAAGAACATATTCCCTTACTCATGAATTTCAGCATTCTCACAGGTAGTCTTTCCACAAGCTATATTGAAGTTTGAGTGGTGATATCAATGGACATGATTACTGCACCATGGCATGAGCTACATGCTACCATGAAGCATTATGAAGATGGATTTTTCTTCTCATGTAAAATATTACAGTCTTTGATATTTCATATCCTGGTCTATGTTTTAGACTCCACTCAAGATTTTTATTTTTGGAAATTACAGATCATTATACCTTTCTTCTGAATTGAAGTGCTTTTATAAATTTGCTTTTGGTCTACCAGTTGTATTTCCTAAGAACATATCATGTTGGATGTTGGTTGCTTTGGCATTTACTCCGAGATGGCAAGGTTTATTTAGGAAAGTAACGCTCATATGATCGAACTTCATGTCAGTTGTGCTATTGCTATTATTCCATGGGTTTAATTTTAACTAATTGGGTCATATTTGATAATACAATATTTATATTTTCTGTGCTTGTTTATAGAGTTATGATGTTTTATAGCAAATTGAAATAGTATATTTGATGATTTAGGAGTGTCCTATTTAACATTCAGATTGATACAGAGAACTCCATATTATCAATCAAGATCTTCCACTGGTATTTAAACTAACTGCATTTTTTTGTACTAAAATAACAGTATGGGACAATTATTTCTCCTTCAAGAAGATCAATAAAAAGGATTGTGAGCATACAGATAAGTCAGAAAATAGTTATGTGTGTGACATGAATGAGTTAAACCGCTCTTCTTGTGATATCAGATTTGCACCTGTGTTTAAGTTCCAGCTTAAAGTGCTTTTTTTGTTGTCCCAGCTTAATATCATAGAGGAATGCAGCATGGTCATCTGTGGAACTTGAAGGAGAGGATGAGCTTCAGCACCTGACAACAGCTTGCTCATCCTTGCACAACATTGTGATACTGGTGGCACTTAGGAGTGTCTTGACCACATGTAACGGCTGTGTTGGGTTTTTCTATATCAAGCAGGGAGCTTCCTACTGAGCCAGGGAGCAGGAGGTGTGAGAATGAGCAAATACAACTCCTAACACCACAAGTTAGCTATGGCAAATCTACAGAGAGCCTTGGAGAGGAAGGGGAAATATGCTTTTTCTGTTAATGTGCAATAAGCTGCAACAACCATCATTACAGTAAGTGATCAGGCATTAACTCATATGATAAAAAAGCACAAGAAAATTCAACTTGCAGACTTCCTGCTTATGGGCAGTCTCCCAAATGGGTCACATTAGCTAAAATGTGTACAATGCCGAGGTCCTTTCACTCTCCAAAATAACATGCACCACCATCATATACAACAAAATACATTAAGGAATTAAAGTTTGGTGCAGCAGACTGGCAATGTTGCAGAAATTAAAGCACATTCCCTAAGTAACCTAGAAGATAAAAAATGTAAGGAAATCACTGCATACTCGAAAGCTTTGCAGCCTTGATACCAAAATATATACATGCTAAAAACTTCTGCAAGTATAATTTCTCATTGTATCCTTGTTATAGGGCTTGCCCAAATGTTCTGAATCCTGCAATGCACTGATTCATGCTTTATAGGGGCAAACACCAGGTATTCCAGAATTGTAAGAGATCTCTGTGGCCCAGTCCTTCCAGTCCAGGAAGCTTATCAAACCATTCATTCAGCTGAAAGGTGAGAGTCGGGCACTAAAATTCATGAAACATGCTTGCATTTCCAATACATACTCCCATCTTTACCACTATCTGGTAGGTGACCTATGACATAGCAATGGCTGCCTGAGCAGAGAGTGAGATACATGCTTCCACACATGCCTATCAGCATGACTTAGTGGTACTCTTAATACTGTAGGAGGAGAAGTCTGCCAAGCCTATTTTATGATTGATCACCCCCCTCCCCCACCACCACCACCAATAAGATTGCAAATCTAGAAGGCATAGCTTCCTTCTTTTCCACAGAATGGGAGAACTGTCATCAACCAGTCAAGTTCATCTTCTCCTGCTTGGCCATCCCAGTGCCTGCCAGGGTGGTAATCAGGGCACTTCATCTATCTGCACCTGCTGAGGACAAAGTGTTCCCAGTTAAGGGACACGCTATTCCTTTCCGTTACAATATAACGACATATTCGCATACTTCAGTTCTTTTTTAAGAGTCGTTGATTTTCTTTCCTTTTTCTTTATGGTCTAGATGGCAGTGTTGCTGCTTTACATTGTGTGCTTATCCACTTCTTTTCCCAGGTGAGGTCAGGTGCCTTCTGAACACAGTATAGATGTCTTCCCTGTTTCTGCTTCGGTTTTTACTGGGTGCTGCAGTTTCCTCCTACATGCCAAATGCATAAGGTAGGTGAATTATGTGTGTGTGTGTGTGTGTGTGTGTGTGTGTGTGTGTGTGTGTGTGTGTGTGTGTGTGTGTGTGTGTGTGTGTGTGTGTGTGTGTGTGTGTGTGTGCGTGTCCTGAGATAGGCTTTACCCCATGAAGGATGGGTTTCTATGTACTGTGCCCATTTAGTGCTGGGACAGGTTCTGGGCCCATTTGGTGCTGGGGCAGAGTCTGGGCCCATTTAGTGCTGGGGCAGGGTCTGGCTCCCCTACAACCTTGTATTGGATTAAGCAGGTAATCAAAGAATGAGTGAATGAATGAATGAATGAATGAATGAATGAATGAATGAATGAATGAATAAAATAATGCATTTTTTAAATGTAGCTATTATTTTTCTTCCCCAGTTCATCAAAATAATTTCACTCAGATATAATGACAAGTTAAAGCCATTTAGTTTTCTGTTATTTTCACAGACACACTTTATTAGGAAACAATTTTCTTTCTATTTCAGAGACACATTTCTTGTTTCATAAGTTTATTTGTTCATGCAGAGTATATCAAAAGTGTGATTAGCGTCAAAGATGTAAGAATCTGTTTGCTGTACTCATAGGCAGCACTAGAGGGGAGAGCACAGGGGTTCATGCCCTCCCTCTAAAAGGGTATACCCCCCTCTATGCCCCAGTCTCTGGAATACTTAAAGATTTTCACTTGGCTGAGTGCACCAACCATATTTAAAACTTCCTACCAGGGCACACAACCAAGGTTGATGCTTTCATAGGTTCATGGGTACCTACTAGACTATTGATCTGTGGAGCTCTTTAGAAGTCTAGCCATACATTCTTATGACATTTGTAACCCTTATATTTTATTTATAAATAACATAGAGATGAGTAAGGCATTTACATGTTGCCCCTGTGCATGAGAAGCAAGGGTACTAAACCAAGGATGCCTTTGCAATTTCCTATCCATTCATCCAGATTATATCTGAATAGTGCATAAGAAGTAGTTTATTTTACGTGGGGTGAAAGACAATTCCAAGGAAGTAGTATTCTCTGTAATACATGTCTGTCCCTCCAATAAGAGCTTTAGATACCTTGAGAGGGTGCTTATGCCACACTGGACTTGGGAATGTGCAGTAGGTCTAAGAGGACAGAGTCTGTTGAGGCTCTGTATGTGAGGCAGAGATCACCTGTCAGTAGCCTGTATGATACAGAGAAGACAACAAGGCATGCAGATGGTCTGTATAGCTTTTATGATTCAGATCCTAAATTTTCTTAGTAAGAAAGAAATGGGAGCATTTGAGTTGTGTCGACTGTTTGGACAGGTACATGCCAAAGGGGGCATTATACTCAGTGGTTAGTCTGATGAATGTTGAATACAGTAGAATGATCACCTACCTGTACATTGATGCCATACCCTTAATAACAAGCACTGCAATGAAAAAACACTTTCTTGCAGTAGTGGAAAAATGGTGATCAAAGGGCAGTTCATTGTCTACATAAGTTCCCAGGACCTTAACTATTGGATCAATTTTCAGGGATGTGTTGTCAATGTGATAGTTACAAGGCACTAACTGCTTGCCTACGGATACCATTATGCATTTCCTGGCATTCCATTTTAGTCCATGGTTTTGACACCAGCTATTGATTTGGGAAAAACCCTCTTGGTGAATCCTGGTATCCTCTGTGGAGTACATGAAAGCATTACGTTTAGCATGATCTGAAAACTTGATCAGCCATAAACACTTAACATTAGCTTTGACCTCTGAGAAATAAATGTCAAAGAGGAGTGGTCTAAGGAATGAACTCTGGGTACACCACTAGTGACATGTCTTTTAGAGGAGGTAGAACAGCCCATCGTAATTCCCTGGGTTCTATTTGTGATTCCGTTTTTTTATCCAATGAACTGTGAGTTACATCTATTTATTTATTTATTTATTTATTTTATTTATTTATTATTTATTGCCTTTTGTTTAATGTGATGGTCTGACTGGGCACTCAGGCCCATTTTCATCAGAGGTCCAAGGAGAAAAGCTCCATTCAAGTTACAAAAATTACAAAAAAAAATACAGAATAATGTCAGCTTTTTAACAGTAGAAAAGAGCTTTTTAGAATCATGCAATGGGTTATACAATCAAGACAGAGGTTAATACAATTTGATTTCTTTAGGAGTGTTATACAATAATAAACAGGATGCATTTATATATGCAGAAATATAAAAATATAATTTACACAGGAGTGATGAAAAGCAGTATAGAGTTATAAATGTAGATAGGATTTATTTACATTATTTACAGGATAAGGTAGGAAAAAACTGCGGTGGTGGTGCTGCGGTAGCTTTGTCGCCTCACAGTAAGACTTGTCCTGTTCAATTCTCAGCTAGAGCGTCTTCTATGTGGAGACATGCATGAATGGGCGTACCTTCGTTGAAGGTTGTGCGTCAGGGCCGGCAACTCGGCACATAAAAATCTACTGCCAGTCATTAGAGGACTGGAGTTCCGCTGTGGCAACCCCTAACCGGGAAAAGCTGAAAGACATAGCAACAACAACAACAGGATAAGGTAGGAGAGCTGGAGAGTTAGAGGTTGGTGATAGTTTAGAAATCTGAGAGAGAAAGAAAGTTCATCACGATGTGAACAGGAATAGAGCAAGGAGGAGTGTAGGTGCTGTTTGAGGTTGTGCTTAAAGCTAGATGCACAAATGTCCTGTTTTAGTGGGATAGGCAGGGAGTTCCACTGTCTGGTGACACAGGACATGTATAATGAGTTTCTAGCTGTATTACAGGATTTGGAAGTTCTTAGTAGGCACTGATTACCTAAGTGAAGCAATGTGGTGGGGAGTAGTGCTTGAGAATGTTTTGTAGAGAAAGGCATGTGTGTGGTTTGTGTATTATTTTGTGGCCAATTTGAAGCTGAAGGAATGTAAAGTGATTAGGTAGTTCTAACCAGCTGAGCTTCTTTAGTGCTAAGAAGTGATGCATACTGTAGGATGCCCTAACTACAAATCTGGCTATTTTGTTAAAGCAGGCCTCTTAATTTATTTAGTAGGGTGGCTTGAATGTTGGTTAATATGGGTGATGAAGAGAGAACAGAATACTTTGTTCCCATCTCTTCACTGCCAATGCAGCTTAATGTAATATTTAACAATTACAGTTTAAAAAGACTGTCCATTCCTAAAGAAAGCATCTCAGTGAAATTCAGACTTTCAAGAAGTGCTTCAGTCACAACCAGACAAAACATGTAGTACTCCTTTTGGAGCCTTTTTTGTGAATCTTGCCTTCACTAAGCAGTGGTGCCAAGTTTCTGAACACTGTTCCTAGCTTTTTACTGTCAGTGTACCTCACTCAAGTATTCTTACATCATGGAAGAGTGCCAGTCTTTTGGAAAAAAAAAACTCTGGGATTTCTTTTACTGTATTTTTAATCAGCAGTCAGGAGAAGTACTCCAAGATATAGTTTATATATTTTTGAACAGCAATTGGGAGATGTTTTACTACATTTTTAAACAGCAGTCAGATGAGATGCCTTTTACAATATGTATCAGCAAATAGGAGTGTTTTTATGTCACATATGACACATGTTAGTATCCATCTTTGAGGATGGAAGGTTGCTATGGCTGCAGTTCCATTAATTCTTTTGCTTTGTAGTGTTTTGTATAGTATACTATTCATGATGTTACAACTCTGTTCTTACCTGTATTGCTTGATTGCTTGATGCTAAATGGACCTGATTTTTTTTCTAGCGGCATTCTTGGCTTGCCCATCTGGAAGGCTTGAACTTTAAAAACTTGAGTTATGTCTCCTGAGGGTGTCTAATGGTGGAAGAATTGAGTATTTTGTAAAACAAGCATAAAATGACACTTTAACTATGCTGGGAGCTAGCTTACAAGTTGTTTCCAAATGTTCCAAATTTTGCCCATGTGTTCCGCCTTACTAGAGGTAGTATATTATTCCATATTTTGAAGATAGAATGTTGACTGTGGATCCAGTTTCTTTAATTATTTTGCTGGCTGGTGCTGTGGATGTTATGGTAATGTCAAACCACTCTTGCTTCTACTTCAAACAAGTTTCAACTGACATTTAAAGTTCTTTGCTACTTAACCATGACTACAGTGAGAAGATGTGTGCTTTATCTTGAATGTGGGCACAATGTACTATATTTGTTTAAAACTATTTTCCTCACAATGCAGCATACTACAAAATAAGTGTGGCTTTTTGTTCTTGAATTTGGCTTAATGATATTTTTCTCTTCCTAAAGAGGCACAAATATATTTGAGAATGACCTATTTTCTATTCGTAGCTACACCCTTTACTTATTACACTGTAAACAGCATACCAGCACATCACCCCAACCATATTCCTTGACCACGACACATTAGTAGCTTATCGACACTGTGAACATTGCCAGGGTTATGGCATTCATTGGTTTTTATAGAGGATTTTTTACCATGTGTCATGTATTCCACACTTTAGTGCTATGGTGATTTAGTGTTTTTTTTTTCACATGTCCTAGGTGCCCTACTATCTAGCTACTGTCCCTCTATTGTGCCCTAGTAAGAAAAGGAACCCAGAGCTGTCACTGTCTGCTCAGTGAGTCTCAGAGTGTGCTGATGTTTTCCTTGTCAGCTGAATTGTGCAAAAGCTATTTAGAAACAAAAGTGTGTCTCTGCCTCTGCAGGTATCAGTCATAGTATCACAGCTATAATGCATTTGATTTTTGACTTTTGTCTCATCCCAGGGAGGAATGCATCAGGTAATTGTCACCGCAGCACTATAATGAAGGTATGTGTAGAGCAGCACTATAAGTGCACTTCAGTACTGTGTCAGGTTACAGACATCGTACATTGTATATGCTCTACATCATTATCTACTCCAGGAGATGCATGGTTTGGCCATTATAACTGCAGGCATTATTTATGTATGTTTGCTAAGGATAGTAGTTCAGACTGTGATTATACAGTGGAATACCAATAATTCAAAGCATCATATTTGTTATAGTCCACATCAGAACCTGTCAGCATTTTAATGGGTACCTACAAAAACCTACCAAACAGAAAACTGATTCCATGACACATGAAATTAAATTCTGCACTCTAAACACTTGCATCTTTCAACCTACATGTACTAAGTTCCTTCCTTACTCAGAAATCAGATAATCATAAATTTTAACTGGAAAGTAAAACACATCAGCAGAGGATCTGATTTCAAGAAGAACTGGAACATTCGGTGGAGCCTTATTTGCAAATGCAGAATGCTGCCCTGACTTGTTAAGTCAGGCCCATACATGCATAGGACAGTAGGAGTCAGTAAAATAACTTGTCCACTTAGTTTAGGGAAAGCTGCAATCATAGAATAGTGTGAATAACTCATTAAAATCTGTCAGACATGCTGTAGGCAGATTGGACGCTCTAAATTGGTCCTAGGCATAAGTAAATGCATGTGTGTGCCTTCCATGGAAGGGCGGGCACCGGGCTGGCAACTCAACACCGTAAAACTCTACTGCCAATCATGAGCAGACAGGTGATCCACTGTGGTGACCCCTAACCGGGAAAAGATGAAAGAAGAAGAAGAAGTGGTCTGAAATTAGATGTCACATTCCTGATAGCCATCAAGGTGGACTGCACCAAAATAAAAGTGAGAGCGAAAAAAATCTTTTCAGTTCCACAGATAAAGTGCTTAATAAGTTAAAGTAATGTTATCCATCTCCCATGCCTCAAGTCCCATTTAAAATACTTAATCATTACACTGAATACCACAGTTCAGTACCACAATTAAGTTAAAGTGAAACAAAACCAATACATGTAGTCTATCTTTTAAGCCCTGTAGACTTGTGTAGACAACAAAGCCCAAACAACAAGCAGTGTGGCTGTGAAGCAGCAAATGGCATGATCAGTGCTACAGGTATTAATGTGTTAGGCTGCACTGTGGCTCCACTGCACAACATTGTCCAGTACACTAACAGGTAGCACTACAATCATGTAACATAGTGATTCCAAAACATTTTATGTGACTATACCACAGTATGTACACACTGCCTGAACAGTAATAAAGGATGATCAGACAGATCTGAATCCCCTTGTCATTGCAGGATTGTGCTACTTTGTATTTGCATATGTATGGGGGGGGATTAAGGAACACTGATGAGGATGTGCAAGTGTGTTTGACGAGTAGGAGGTGGGAGAAATGATCTAAAAATAGCAAGGCTGGTCATGAGGATGGAAGTCTGCATGTCACTAGGTAGATTACAGCAGAACAGTACTCATAAAACAAACATCTGAAAGATGTATGAATAACATGTGACACAGGGTGATCAATTATTACCCCTATAAAACAATGGGTGGAGGTTGAAACCAGAGAGGTTTACATGACCATGTTATAAGGTAGCCAAGTTAGGGTTTGGGCTAGGGCAGGAAAGGGATGGCAGATTGCAAGAGTCTAATAAGGAGAGAAAATGGTTTCAGACCCTCTTTGGTTCAGAAGAGATGTAATTATAAACCCCGTCTCCTCTTAGTGAGTTTGGTAAGGACAACAAAAGGCCCTAGAGTGAAGTGGGGCATCCAGCTTACTCTTCCCTTTGAGATGTTTGTAAAGTCATGCAGCAAGAGAAAATGGGGAGTCACCCTTCACAGGGAGGAGAGGGAGATGAGAATGTTTCCCTTGGAGGACAGGAAAATCAGCTAGGGAGCAAGCTCTCCAAGAGAGCATCCTGTGTGAGTTGGTGAATTTCCAGACTGGTAGGGCAGAGCAGTTGATGGCCTTCCCATCTAATGAGGAGAATGGCTTCCATTACCTGTCAGGGGGATTCAGTCCCTTGGACCATGGTAGGGGTTTTTAATGTTAGGTTAGTTTGAGGAGAAAAGTCTCGTGTCTAACAGAAGTTCTTGGAATAAATAAAATTATTCCAGCATCTCTTGATTGCTTTGCTATGCCTCCACTATTCTTTTCATATTAGTTATGTCCTCCGCCATACCTGCCAGGATTTAAAGTTTTTTTTTCTCTATGCTACTGTCAGTATTTTCAGTCCAATGTTTTGGGAAACTGTTGGCCTAATTGTTGCCCTGAATTATATGTTTTTGTGATTCTTCTGTGGAGTTTGAGTCAGTATTTTTTCTTGCTTATTTTATTTTTTGACTACTTCTTGCAGAACTCTGATAGCAGGCAGCTGTTTTTTGTTGACTGGCCATTCTCCAATTCCTTAAAGTTTACCTGGCAGGTTTTGCACATAACATAAGTATTCATCTCCTGAACTGTTTCACTCTTACTGTACAAATCTCCCTGAAGATGTTAATTCAGTTTTAAAGAAACAATTTCTGAACAAACTGCACAATACCAGTTATGCAGTTCATAAAACAGGGAGCATATGAGACACATTAAAAAGCTTGTGTGAAAATATTAAGAAACTGTAAAAGTTATCAGAGTTTGTTAATCTCACTAAAATAAAGCCATATTCATATTGTGTGGATGGATTAATTTGCATTAGGATGCACACATAGATAATTATTTTGCCTAATCTCGTTAACTTTTTATTAATATTAAGAGGTGTGGAGATACATATGTCCACTTCATAAGTTAAGTAGCATGCCTGGCAGTGCCTACAGCAGATACTGCTGTACATCCAGGTTGAATGGAATACAACAGTGAATTAGGAAGACTATTTGTTGATCAAGCAGTATGTATGTTAATGCAGATTATTACTATTCACTGAGATAGTGTTGGGCCAGTGGGCCTATGGCATGTGTGATATGCTGCTGACTGACATGTACTCATCTAATGGATAATAATGATCACCAATATATATCCAACCAACAACTGATCATGTTGGAAAATAAACTTATTTCCAGGGATAAATGCCTGTTTACTGCCATATCTTAAGAAAAGGGATAAAGCTGAAGCTGCCATCACCCAGAAGTTGGCCATTTACAAAGGTTTGTATGTGCATCATCATACTTTTAATTAGGATATGACTAAAGAAGTATATACTAAGAGTTTATAATGCATATTTCTTTATTTCTTAATCAAGTTAAAACGTTAAATAACTATCTTAACCTACTGACATACATGAATTATCCATGAAATTGCTTTTCCAATGAATGCTGTCCTTGTTTTTTAATTGGCCACTGTGATATTTGAATTTGCCTAAGTTTTCATAGCTTCTCAGACAAGTTTCCTGCAGATCAGTTTCAGGCACAAAAAATCTGGACAAAACCAAAAAATGGAATAAGGGGAGCAAAGTCCCCAAATCAGGGACAGAGTTCAAATTTTACTCTTATAAACTTAAAATTGTCTAGAATAACATTTCTTATCATGGCATGCATTTCTGAAAGGTATGATATCTAAAACTTAAATGTCTGTTATTATTTAGTTGCTTCAGTCCCCAATACTTTGCCAGCAAACCACTAATTTTATGTGCAACAGACTAAAAATACAAGGCAAAAATCTGGTCATTCTAGCTAAACACAATGCAGATGGGAATTAAGCTTAGAATAAAGACAGATAGGTAGGATTCTAGAAATGGGATCAAGAAATGGAAAATTAGGGAATTAAGCAACACTGAGAGTTAGTGAAATAAGAAAGAATTACAAAATGCTGTTCATTAGAAAGACAAACATGACAATGAAACACTACTTAGTCTTACATATTCAAAAAGTAATCACAGCAGTAAAAATGTTTGTAACTTACAGATAAACCCTAAATGAATAGTCAGAGCTTATGACCACATGGACAAAAACAACACTCACTTATCTGAATAAAATGTAGTAGTCATATGTAAATCCCCATTAATAGATCAGTTAAACAGTAACAACAGGAACTGCCCAATAGTCAATGACTAAAGGCAATTATTTTTGAACAAGCAAGCAAGCAATTACTGTGTCTGTATTAGCTAGATATAAAGAATATCTTCATACTCAACTCCATTATCTTGACCCTGTTCTCAGTCTGTTTAAGTTAAACCGTAAAGAAAATAGAACTGTATGGAGATATACAAGATTGCAATCTTTGAAATGTCTCTTTTCTAAGGTAGTAAATAAAAATATTACAATGGTGAGGTATACTTCAGAAATTGCAGAATATTTTAACCTATTAAAATCTTTATTGGCTCACTGCAAAAGTAGTCCTGTGTGAATGAAAATATGTGAACATTCTCTGCAAATGTGTCACAGTTTTGATATTGGACATTAAATATCTACGTTTTTCATGAAAGGTAGAAATAAACCAAAATTGAAAAAGGGGAGTCAGAGGGAGAATCCTTAGAAAAAAGAGATCTGTATTTTTACAATGATATATTAAAACAAAGTAGCCTTTCTGAAGTAAAAATGGAAACTTTTGGAAGTCAGTTTACATGCAGCATCTTTTAATGCCTCGGTGACTTACAATGCATGGATATAGCTCCTGCTTCAGTTTTATAAATGGTCCATCTGTGAATGGTTGCAGTCTTCCATACTGATGTCAAATACATTTCTTAAGAAGAAACAGTTTTGGTATCACACTTTTTGGCAATGCAGTCTATTTTATTCATCCTGTGTGAGTGCTAAGAAGTTACATAAAGTGTGCTTCTGTTTATTTCTGTTAGATGGATTTCTCTGAAACATGTTCTGTTGTAAAAGAAAACATTTGTTCTGTAATGATGGTGAGAAAAGTCTAATAGTAATTTATGATTCTTGAGCCAGGTACTAGTAACACAGAACAAAAAGTGATACTGGTCATTTAAAAGGTAGTTTTTTTTTGTAAAATTCAGAAGAAAAGGCTACATATGACAATATGGTATATGCTTATGTTTCATCTCATTTAAATGCAATTTTTGCACTGGATGAAAATAACAATATTAAAACGAAGTTGCTATTTTACTCAGAAGTTTATAGTCAAGTGAACTAATCTGAAACTTTTCTATTTGACTGACATTACAATAATTTACAGCCTTATCTTACTGTTTTCATTTATATTTTATCTGTCTAATAATTATCTCACTTATTTTTCCCTCAGCATATTGAATAGCCTTCATCTGTGGTGCCATTTAATCAATGTTGTAATAACTGACTTCAGCTGGAACACTGATTACCATGGCGGATTGTAAAATTTTGTATGCAGTAAAATTACTGGACAACAGCTCTGCTTTGTGATATCAAGTACTGCAGTGTATAATGCTGCAGTTTTTTTTTTTTTTTATTGAGGGAATGTAATGTTTGATCAGGCAAGTTTATAATGAGAATCATTACAGCTAATAAAAGACATGTTCCTGCATGGCACATCGTAAACATTATTTGTAGAAAAGGATCGTACTATGAATCTTGAAAAATCATGTATATTTTCTTGTATTAGTCACTTATTGCTGATGTATATCAAAACAAAGAAACAAGAGTAAACATTTCTAAGTCCTTCTTTTGTCTCTTCGGTACAATCTGTGCATGTAAATGCTTTCTGTCTGCAATGATTAGATATAAATTCAAGTAAAAGTACCATTATTCTGCTAGAAAACAGGGTCTGTGTGCCTGTTCACAGGTTTCCATCTATTTAGTAATTATAGTACAGATTTAACAGCTGGAACGTTGCTGGAAGTTACTGCTGAAAGGTGTTTGCAGCTGCTGCTTTTCACTTCAGCTGTTACATTTTTCTAAAAAAAGACAGAAGCTGTGAAAAGCTGCATGTTTTAAAGTGACTTTATCTCATCTCCCAAAAGTGATAAATGTAATTGCAGGTGAACATATCTCTTCTGTTAATGTTGTTATTTTTATGAGTTGTGTCAACTCATTTTACACAGTCTGGTAGATTAATCTTGCATATTTTACATGCACTGGGGTTGAAAGGTCTGTGTTACATCCTCATTAACAAGCTGTCAACATGGGATTCTTTCCTCCCTTTCCCACCTATGTGCTGTAAGCTACATATACAAAAAGGAAGAATTATATTATTTTCTTCTGGTGTAATGACTAAAAGAAAAAATGTGATAGGCCAGAATGGCATCACTGATTTTAAACTAGAAAACACAGCCGTGAAAAGGTAAAGCAGCTAATATTAATGCCGAGATGAAATATTCTGTTAAAGTTCTTGTTGCTTTTAGCACACCATTTTAAATATACAAACAAAAAAGAAAAATAATGCAGGCAAAGAATGTACATATTCTAAATGTCCATATAATACTGCTGTGTCACAAGAAGTCATGTTTCTCTTACAAGACATGACATTAGCTTTATTTTTAGATTTATGAAAGTCAGGATGGACTGCTGCTGTAATATCACCCAAACATAATAAAGTGCACAGATACAGTTAAATATCCACTTTTGAGATAATGTAAATCAGTATATATGAGCAGGACAATTTCTAAGTCTAAGAGAAGAGACCTAGGGCTAGTTTCATTAATGCCTAAGCTAGGTATACATAAGCATAACTCCCACCTTCTAACTCCTAATTTTAGTTTTCCTACTAATTTTTTTGCAACTTAAAATGTTGAGGGAGATTCATAAAGGTTACTACAATGTGCAGACTACATCTACATTTAATCTAATATTTCAGAGTGAATGGACAACACAAAAAATGTGGGACAAATGTTCTTGAATTCAGATCATGTGCACTTAGTATTGGTGTTCAGGAATCCGGATCCTGTTTTAAAACTACTGGTTAACATTTATGCAAAGTTACATATATTATAGTAGAAATGATTTATCTCCCTGGTTGTTTTAATGACTGAATCAGTTTTCTTGTGTGGTAATTTTAAAGTCGGTGTTGCACTGAAAGAACTCATTCTAATTAAGTTAAAAATACAATGCAAAATAAAATTAAGGTTGCATAAAATTTAAATGTAAACCTCACACCTCTAAACATGATATAAAATACCTGGTAAGCTTTACTTTCATTTGCAAAAATTTGCATGATTTAATGGCATGATCGTACAAATAGAAAATTCTTACTACTTGTGCGACGAAGAACAGAAATTGTTAACTTTAGTACAGTATGATAATTATGAGAGCAAATTGAAGTTTACCATGTTCTAATGTGTTCCTAGTTTTTACAAAGACCTTACACAGACTAGTTAGCAATAGATGACCCTATGATGATACAGGTCTGGGTTACAGCTAAACAAATGAGGTATACTACCAAGGAAAGAGAGTACAGCCTCAGTCTTACAGATATTATAATACAGTCAAGGCATACTGGCCAAGTGCAGCTTTGTGGCTATCACAGCTACCATAAGTGCCCTATTCTACCAGAACAATTTACATGCAGCAAGGGTTGCTGTCCATTTTATTTTCAATGCATTTTAGTGTCCACTTTCTGTCTGATTCCATGATATCAGTAATATTAAATTCCTCCTTTAGTCTAGCATCCATTGAACCTGTCAAGTCCTAACATTGGACTTAAATTATATTGTCTGGTAACTTAACATCCCACCCACATCTTTTGATTCATGGTTAACTGGAAATGGATAAACTGTTGACTAAGAATGCCATTTTGTGATTTACAGATCTACAGCTGAGGTTGAATTCTAACCTTCAATTACCGTCTCCATTGAATTTGCATATTCTCCCATTGTCTGCTTGGGTGAGCTCTAAGTGTCAACTTTTCTTATACATCTCAAGGAAGTGCTGTTCTAACAGTGTTCTCACATAGTGGTTTTGTCGCTGTCTCTGAGACCTAAGCATATAGCTGGAGAAAGACCACAGAGATCACTACATCTTAAAAAATACCTAATGAATAGTTTACTACATTAAATAAAAATACAACTCCCATGATAGCTGGACTTACTGCTTTGTTGTTCTCAGAGAGCTTCATGACAGAAGTGGATCTTATTTCTTTAATGATAGCAAGAACAAGCAAGAATATTTAAAAGAAATGTCCCTGATTTTGGGCCTTTGTTCCACCATTATTTTTGGCTTTGTCCAAAATTATTAAGCAAGATGTTAAGAGGTATGCATCAAACCAATGTGTAAGGCTTAAGAGTTGGATATTGTTCCACTGCCTGGTTAAAATCTGCACTACTACTTCAGAATTTGGAGTTCGGCTATTAGATGGAGTCTCATCTACATCATCCTGGTATAGGCTTATCCACTGACACTGAAGAATTTAATCTGTTATGGTCTGAACAGATGGTCCCCTTTCTTAAACTAAGATGTACTGTGCCCACCTTTATTACAGCAATGATACCCATGTTATTCTCGCTATCCTAAGCAGTCCACTTCAACTTCTCTGACTGAACTTCATCCACATCTTACTACTGACTGATCACTGAGTTTCTGCTGACTAATTGACTCCTGTACATTAAAAGTATCAGGCACTGTTTCCTGCTAGGAACACATGTTCGGTATGTTGAGCAGCTCCTCCTGACAAGCTCTATACTAGTGGCTAAAAATTTCGGCATCCTGGTATACCTTTCTCTTGTAAGGGGAAAAACATTTTGTCAGAACATCTTTGTGAATAGATGATGACCTTTCTTCATGGCCCTTCCAAACTTCTATTCTGTTCTAGACATCACTTCAGTAACTTTTCTCAGTGCAGCCTTATTTGGCTGCCAGCACCATCCAGGTGAATCTCAATGTCTCTCTACAGCATAGCCCAGAAGGTCATTGTGTAAGAATTGATAGGCCTGTAGAATACTGGAATGGACTGGAAAAAATGGAAGAAACTGGAATGAGGCTGGAGTGGACGCCTTTATCTGTTAATTAACCAGAACTGTACTCAACAGGTACCAGTCTCTACTTTATTTGCCAAGCCTTGACAGCTTCCTTCACCAGTAATGTCCACTACCAAGTTCTAGGACTCTCACACTAACAAGACACCATCCACCTGTTAACCAAGAATCTATACTATTATGACAGAAGTCTTGAAAAAGCCCAGTCAGTCTCTATGTCACTGCTGTCACATGGAATGCAATCTTTCAGAGTGAGAAGCAAACTCATCTCACATCCAAACTTCTTCCAAATAGTCTTTAGCAACACTCACTGCTTATTGAGTCTCCCATGTCTACAGTGCTGCCATCTTTGTCCACTGAATCCAACCCAGTACACAGTAGTAGCTGACTGGCCTGTCACTCCCTCGCTTCACTCACATGTCTTGAACATTCAAACTCATGTGTAATGATACAGCTGCTTATGTTTGACTCAAGGTCCTCAGATTACAGGTACATTTATGAACCTTATTCTGTTTGACCATGCTGTTTGTTACAAGCCGTCCATGACTTTATTTCAGATGTCTGTTAACACATGATGACTCACATAAAATTCAGAAGTTCATTCTTTCTAATCATGCCTCTCCATGTATCTTGGTCATTTTCCACATGAGCAGTAAATCTCTGAAACAATAGGGCTGGCAGGTGATACCATTTAATGCACCTGACATTTCATCTTCAAGAAGGCTGAATATGGTATGCAGCTGTTTGAAGAATGAGCGCAAAACTGTCTGGTAGGTTAGTACAGAGGGAAGAATGCTGCAAGCTGCAGTACCAGCTTTGAGTCTCTCTCTCTCTCTGTTTTTCTCTCTCTCTCTCTCTCTCAGTTTCTGTTTCTCTCTCTCTCTCTCTCTCTCTCTATATATATATATATATATATATTTATTTATCTCTTTCTCTGTTTCTCTCTCGCCCTCTCGCTCTCTGTTGGTCTCTCTCTCTGTTTCTCTCTCTCTCTCTCTCTCTCTCTCTGTTGGTCTCTCTCTCTCTGTTTCTCTCTCTTTCTCTCTCTGTTTTTCTCTCTCGCTCTCTCTCTCTCTCTCTCCAGTAACTGAATCCATTTAACCCACAATATTCCTCGGTTGCCTTTAACATGAGATATCTGTGCCCAGTGGCCTTACACATAAGAATAATAAATGAAATTTAAAAATGTCACAGTTTTCCTCCTTGTGTCTCATCATCACCCTGAGGTAATCCTCTCATGTTCCATATGGATAACAGCCTTGTGAGTATTTCCATGCCCTCCCAAATCCTCTTATGAGAAACAGTGTTAACAGTGGAAATGATGTTGACAGAGTCATATGGTTCCAGGGCTGAGGACGTATGCAACAGTCTGAATATATCTAGACAGTACTCTTCCACCTCTTACATCAACTAAAGCTTCTTCGGTGCAACCAAGGTCATGTTTCTATCGGCAAGATCAATACTTTCAGAACTCATCTTGCTCATGTGTGCCACTTTACTGGCACTTTACTCTACCCTCATATTCTACCACTCAGATGATAAGCTTGCAAAATGGCTTTGTGTTGTCATTTATCGCTGAGCATCTCATACTTACATGGATCACCTGACATCCATACTCACTGACAGATTCCACTACCATACCTGGGTCCAATCATTTATTTATGTTCTTATGTAACGTTTCTTAACTGGGGCAGAACACAAGTTCAGTGGAACATTTTCAGTCTTAGCCTGGGTTATAATACAGAAAAGTTTCCATTATTAAAGGAAAGGATTAATATCACATTCTTAACACGTGAGATTAGTAGCAATCATATAACACTTCTGAATACAGAAAATAAGATATGAAAAAAGAGTAGAAAGAAATGGTGTGTGTGTGTGTGTGTGTGTGTGTGTGTGTGTGTGTGTGTGTGTGTGTGTGTGTGTGTGTGTGTGTGTGTGTGTGTGTGTGTGTCTGTGTGTGTGTGTACAGGTATCAAGTGATATAACTATCACTTTATTTAATTACATGTGATCAGAAAAGTGATCTAATCACATCAGACATAATGTTATTCTTCAATACATTTTACCAATGGTGATAATAAGGGAAGTTTATGATTTGCCAATCACTGGTGTGAGTTTTCTTAAATATTTATAAGTAATATTACAGTTTTCTTTACCACAGTGTGCTGGGTTATGCACGCTGTGGTACACTTCCAGTACTTTTCCTTTTTATTCCCCAGAAGTGCAAATAAGTTGTTATATATAAGTTAGGAGGTGCAAGGGTGGATTCCCCAGATGGGGTGGTGGCAGTGTAGGGGGTTTGTGTCCCAGGGAAAAAAAATGTAGTTTTTTTTATAGTTACACTGGGTTAGCTGTAGTGAGTTTAGACCAGCTGTGTTTGGCCAGTTCTGTTTAGATATTTTATGTTTTAGATCAAATGATACATACACACATTTATACATATATATATAGATATGTAGTGTTTGATTTATATTGAAGAAGGGAAGGAATGTAGGAGGAAGGAAATTGAGTGAGACTGGGATCAGGTTGGAATGAGGTGACAGTCTGAAGTCACAGAGGGAAGAAGGTAAATATGCATGAGTATGGCTGAGGGGAGGAAACACTGAGACAGTGTAAGCTGTAGCAGGGCAGAGGGAGTATAGTGGAAGAAAAAGTGCAAATGTACATGTGAAGGGTATGTGTGTGGTGTAGAAAATAACAGTATTAAGAGATCCCCTGAGGGGAGAGCATTTGTGGGCTGCTTTTGTCCCATAAGCTCCAGTAGGGTTAAAATCTTCTCAGTTGTACTTAACACTGTTATGGGGCTCGTCTCTTTGCCCTCAGTTTTTCATTTGTCTGCTTATTTGTGCTGTCTACACACAGTATACCATTCCCCTCTGCCTTCCTTCATCATCCTTGCATTCCTTTTCTGTAGTCTTCCCCAGCTCTTGTCACCACCGCTAAAATGCTTGATGTCATTTATTCCTTTACTTGCTCGGTATTTCCACTATTGTGTATAATTGACTGTCCTTTCTCTGTTGTGAGTTAAAGTAGCCCACTATTCTCAGATGATTTACAGTTTAATGTCGGTGCTCCAGTTTTAACAAGAATAATCCTAACATAGTATTTCCGTATTTTACACGTTTGTTAATGAAGTAAGTCCAAGAACACTTACTTTTAAGTAACTTGCTCAAAGTCACACAGCCGGCAGGTGGCGGTGGAAATAATAAAACCCTGTTCACTTGACCACAGGAACCAGCTCAGTAACAGATGAAAGCCCTAATCCCCTGAATTTACTGCTGACTATATTCTACTACAGTATGCTGCTGCTGAGACCCTCTGGGGTCCCCATTTCTGGATCAGAAGGTTGAAGGTGCTGTGCTCCAATTACCACTTGTGGGGGTCTAGGAGATTTCTGCTTAAGTCGTCTGCCAGTAAGTTTTGTTTGCATGGCAGAAATTGAGCTTGCAAATGGACTTGAATGTCCAAGGCCATGTTCCGCAGGGCCATGGCTAGCCTGCAGAGTGGGTAGGAATGGGTTCCCCCCTGCTTGTTGATGTACCACATAACTGTGGTGTTGTCTGTTTTTTATTAACAGTTGTCCTGGAAAGATTAGGGATCTGAAAGCTGTCAGGGCATTCTGTACAGCTAGCATCTTTTTTTTGGTTGATGTGCAAATAAATTTGACTTGGGCTCCAGTGGCTCTAAATACATATTCCGTCCATGTGTGCCCCCAAGCATAGTCTGATGCATCTGTGGTTAGGGTCTGGGCAGCTTGGGGATGAGTAAATGGCACTCCCTTGTTGTGGTTGCATGCTTCTGCCCACCAGACAAACTCTGTCCTTAGACAGGGTATGATACGAATGACTGTTTCCAGGTCCTGAGAATGTTGGCACCAAAGACTTTTTAAGTACCAATGGAGTTTCCTCATATGCAGTCTTGCATATGGAATCATCAGTATACATGAACTCTAGGGCTTGCAGTATTTTACTTGCAGATAGCTGGGTTTTGGTGGCCATTTGTTTGAAGTAGACTGTCAGCTAGACTTGTTTTTCTGAGGTGAGGAATGCCATCTGGGAAGGTGTGTCCAAGCTTGCTCCCAGGAATACAATCTTTTGACTGGGTACCAGTTTTGATTTATTTTCATTGCTGATGTATCCCAAGGAAGTGATAAGGTTTTTCAGAAATGTCAGGTGCTGCAGCAGCAATTCCTGACTGTCCACCTGAATCAGGCAGTCGTCCAAGTATGGGTAAATTTGGATATTTCTCTGCCTGCAGTATGCAATGGTTGGAACCAGACATTTTGTGAATACTCTGGGCACAGTAGATAAGCCAAAGGGAAGTGCAGAGAACTGATAATGCATAGACCCTGCCCTGAAACATAGATACTTCCTGCATGATTCCCTTATGGGGATATGCAGATAGGCTTCTTTTAAGTTGAGGGTGACTAACCAGGCATCCTTGGCTAGCATAGGAAGAAGCTGTTGCAGGGTAAGCATTTTGAAGTTTGGTACCACCAGGAAGGTGTTGAGAATGGAAAGATCCAGGATTGGGTGCCAAGAGCCCTCTTTACTGGGTACCAGGAAGAGTCTGCAGTAGAGTTCTTGACCTCTCTGTTGTAATGGAACAAGCTGAATAGCTCTGATATTGAGCAGGGAAAGTACTTGGTTTTGAGCCTCTACCCACTGGTTTGGAGGAATGTCTGGATACCCGCTTGGAGATGGCAGTGAATGGAAATAAAATTTGTACCCCTGGGATAAAATGTTGAGGACCCACTGGTCCTGAGTGATGGACATCCAGTTTTTACATGAAGGGCAAGTTTTCTTCCTAAGGGCACAAGCAATTGGGCAGGGCTGGGGAGTGAAGTAAAGAAGTCATTGTGAGCATTTTCTGTAAGGAGGTGGCTTACCACTCCCTGCTTTAGGAGTGGGGTCACTCCATTGCTTAGATCTCTGCATACACTGAGACTGAAGTCTGGGTGGTCTGTTTCCCCTGGGTCTGGTTTAAAAATTTCTGGAGGGGGCTGAAAGGACCAGTGTTTGGAAGGGCAATGCCTACTGAATCTAGTGGGTTGCACTTGTAAGTTCTTTAACAGTCTGCATAGACTTAGCTTTTTCTTCCATCTTTTTAAGAACCTCTTCTGCTTTGGTGCCAAACAAACAGTCCTTATTCAAAGGAGTGTCTAGTAACTTTGATTTGACATCGTCTGGCAAGGTCGGTTCCTTCAGCCAAGCATGTCTTCTCAGAACAGAGCCAGTAATAGCTGCCCGTCAAGATGCTTCTAGGGTGTCAAAGCCACACTGCAAAGTATGCTTGCTGACTTGGCTTGCAATTCTTTATTTTCTGCACAGTCTGTAAAGGTTGCCACTTTTTGTTTAATAAGTTCCATAATATGTTGCTGGTACTTCAGCATGTGAAACTGACAATTTAATGCCCTAATAGCAAGAGTTGCAGAGGTATATACCTTCTTATCCCATCTGCCCAAAGCTCTGGAATCCCTGCCCAAAGGGGTGGGATTCTTGTCTGTAGTAGCCTTGATACCTTTAGGCCCCTAGGAAATTATCTCTGGGTCAGCAGTAGGATTCTTGAAAAGAAATTTGTGAGTGCCAGGTACTCTGTAGTACCTCAGCAAACAACCATACGCTCCGCAAGGATGGCATGCAGGGTCAAGCCAACAATGTAAACCACCAACAACCAGCAAAAAATGATAGTGAACACGCAGTAATGAAGAAATAATGATTATTTATTTATAATTCCTTCAAATCCAGACCAGTTTCGGCTATTCAGCCTTTATCAATGAATACAATAAAGTTTTTTTGAATGAAATAAAGCAGCCTGCATTTATACTAGTCTCTGATTACCTGGAAGCAATATTACAGCACCAGCCAGTGTTGGAGTAACAAAGTGCATGTTCCATTCTTGATTAAAGCATATGACCAGTGACACAAAAATGCCAGAGGTGTAGATATTAAGTCATATTTTTAAAGATAAAAATCAAAGCTCTGGAAGTAAGCCATTATATGGCATACATATTACAAGGTAATAGACCAATACCATAGTCACTATTTGTGAATGCATATCATAGTGTAAAAAAGCAGAAAATATATACCACTAGTATATATATATATTTTGAAGGGTGATAACCACTAGTGTACATATATATATTTTGAAGGGTGATAACCACAAGTTCAAAAGAACTGAATAATAATGAACCAAGTACTGATCCTATAATATATTACAAAAGAAGGCAAAAAGAGTATAGTGGCCTCATTCTCAGCTATATTATAGATTATAATAAATTGAAATAATATGCTTGTAGATAATACAAGTTCAACATTGTAATTGTACAATACTCAATGTTTAACGTCAACATACCAGATACGAATATCAAACCATACATATACATATTCGTATCCTGAACAATTTTTTATCATGCTTTGTAGAGTATAATATGAGCGTTGGTAGGCCTAACCACCATTGAATGGTTCGTACTAATTCTTGATCTATATGAATGTTTGTTGTTGTAACCATGATTATGAAATCCTCCGGTGTTCAGTGAAACTCACAGATGGTCATTCAGACCTGGGGGGAATAAACATCCAAGGTTGGTTATCCAATATTGTTCCTTGTGGTTTAAAATGGTGTGCCAACCCTGTTGGTTGTTCCTATCTCCCTGAATTTTGTCAATGATCATGAACATAAACTGGGCATTGGGATGTTGTATCGTGTGTCTGTATAAAGCATTTGTTTCTTTTTTGTTCCTCATGTCACTACGATGTTCTGTCATCCTTATTCTAAGAGACCTAGAGGTTTGACCAACATAAAAAGCTTTACATTGGCAGGTAGCTAAGTAAATAACCCATGTACTGCTGCAATTACCAAACACCCTGGTTTTAAATACCCGATTGGTGTTGGCACTGGTGAATTCTTTTAGTGTACTAACTTGTAAACAGGAGCAGCAGTGACCACATGGAAAAGTACCAATTAGTTATCACCACTGATAAAGGTCTGATGATATATCGCACCTCCCCCTTCTCTGTTTTTGTAATGTGAAAATAGCCCTCCCAAATTCTTGCCTCTTCTGTATGACATTTGACATTGAGGGCCTAGTATTGACCTTAAAGTGTCATTAGCCAAAAGAATTTTCCAGTTGCAATTAAGTATATCCCTGACAATAGGTTGGTTCCTGCCATATGTGGTGACAAATCTCAAGACAGAATCCTGATGAGCATGCTCAGATTTTTTGTATTGTAACAATGTTCTCCTGTCTATGGTTTTGCTCCATGAACTAGCTTGATATATATCTATGTCCCTCTATCCTCTGTCCTGAAATCTATGGTATAAATCAAGTCTGGCATGTTCAAATTCATCATGAGATGAACAAATGCGTCTGATACGCATAAATTGAGACTTAGGGATGTTGCGGATGGTGTGGTTCGGGTGCATACTGGAGGCGTGTAACAAGGTATTGTATTGAGGGTATTTTCTAAATGTTTTGGTACTTAGAGTATCATCTGCGTTACGGTAAACAGTAACATCCAAAAAATCTATGGTACTCCTGTTACATGTAACCGTAAACTCAATACCCCAAATGTTACCATTCAGGTACTCCATAAATTCCTTTAGATATGCTTCATCCGTCTTCCACACCATCCAACAATCATCCAAATATCGTCACCAGATATCAATTTCCACCATGTAAATATTGTGTGATTTGTCATATATCATACATTCTTCAAAATAGGCCATGAATAAGTCAGCATAAATGGGTGCAAAGGAAGCTCCCATTGCTGTCCCTTGTAGCTGCCAAAAGCATTCTCCATGGAAATAAAAGACATTTTTGTTTAATACATGTTCTGCCATGCAGACAAGTAAGGTGTTGAAGCCCGGAGGATATAAGTTTGTTCTCTCAAGCCAGTATTGCAGGGATTGTAATCCCGCCCAGTGTGGAATACTTGTGTATAAAGATTTAACATGCAACGTGCACATTAACCAGTCTGGTTCTAGCTGTGTATCCTCCAAAATTTGTAAAAAGTGTGTGGTGTCCTGTAGTCGGGCCCTAACTGATGTTAAAAGGGGTTTGAGATACTGTGTTAGACATGCTGACAGTGGTTCCATCAAGGACCCTATCCCTGATACAATGGGTCTACCTGGGGGGGTTTGAAATGGACTTATGTATTTTTGGGAGAAGATACAAGATTTGTTTCTGTGGGTCTTTGACAGTAAGATGTTTAGCAGTATTTTTTGTTATGATACCCTCATCCTCAGCTAGTTTCAGAAAATAATCTATTTCTTTTTTAAAAACCCCAGTCGGGTCAATGTACATTTGCATATAACATCAGCTAACTGTCTTTTCCCCTCATCAAGGTATTCCCCAATGTTCATAACCACCACGGCACCACCCTTGTCTACAGGTAGAATGGCAATGTCGCGATTATGCTTTAATTCCTCCAAGGCTGCCTTTTCCATTGGTGACATATTCTGGCCCAGAATGTATGATTCATTATGATGAAAATGTAAATCCCTGAGAACAGATTGTTGGAAAATAGAGACATGTTTATTCATGGGCGGTTGAAAGTCTGATTTCAAAAATTTGAAATCAAGTGATCTTTGGGAGGTGTTGTCTGAAAAGAATAATTTCAAATTCAGGTTACAACAGAAAGACAAAACATCCTTAACAATGCTATGTTCATTAATAAAAAAACTAGGAATAAAACCAAGTCCTTTATTAAGTTGTTTAGTTTGTACATCTGTCAGTTGAACATTAGAAAGGTTCAAAACATTATGAAATTCAAATTCCGTCAACTCAACATTGTTTGTAACAGCCCTTCCATGGAAATGGATCTTATTCCTATATTTGTGCTTGCGACCCCCTTGTCGTTGTTTGTATGTCTAAAGGGTAGTGAACATTAGTTTTTTTTTGCTTCTGGGTGATTCTCGATAGTTATTACAGTCATTGTCTGTGCAAGATGAGTCATCCCCTGAGGTACTAGCTAAAGTCTTGTCAGAGGATTTTAGAATAGACCTAGGCCTTTTCTTGGGTTTGTTTCCTGGTGTTTTTTTACCGAAATCATAGAATCTCACAGTTTTTAATGTGTCAGAAGGATGGCCTCTTTGGTAATCAGTACAGTCCCTATTGAACTTATGTATTTTCCTATCTTTAGTTTGTTGGTCAAAATTAGCCAGATCTTTGGATAATTTACTGACCAAAGTGGCATATATTGGTTGTGATTCATATTTCTTACATTCTTCACATGAAGCTTTAACTTCCATTAAACAAATGTCCACCATTCTCTCATAATAGGATGCAAGGATCTTGACAAAAGTCATTGATGATTGTTGGAGAGCTTGGTTCCATTCTTTGGTCAGCCTGTCCTCCGACCTACTGACCAAAGGCTGTAACTTAACTCTAAGTCCTCTTGGTGTGATATCCTTATTAATATATGCCTTAAAAAGTCTGAGGTGCCATATATTGGCACGTAAATTTTTAAGATCCTTGTTGAATTGGTTGAAGGCCATTACACAGTCATTGTTAATGTTAATATTTGAGCCACTCGGATTACTGCTTGACATGTTATTCATACCAAACACCCCAATATCATGTCAATCAGCACATAATCCCATTAGTAGTTGCTCCAAATCCATTTTTCCAATGTATTTATGAATTTTGACCAACTAGAGACCAAATCTGTTTCAATCAATATGTCCAAATTAGTAATAGTTCAACAGGAACTGCACTGAGAACCTAGGTGTCAATAAAAAAAATATATAAATATTTTTCAACAGTTAAACTAGAATATATTTGCTCAAAGAATATCACTTAGAAAAAACCTTGCTCATGAACCCTGACATCCACACTTGTCTATATATGTGTCTATCAGTATATCTGTATTATGCTTGGCACGTATATATTTGTGAACACAATATATATTTTATATTCAAAATGCAATGCTGAAAAGGCTTGTAGTTATTGTTAAAGAATATACAAAGATGTATTATTATCTGTCACATGATATCTGGCAATAAAACTTTTGAAACCCCTTTGCACATATTGCCTTTGCCAAAGATTTCAACACTGGGTTGCCCTCGTAGTACATGTAGCAACCTAGTTCAACTGTGAACTGACAATACAATTTTCAAGCGGTGGTTTTGCACACATAAAACGATTACAACACATATAGTTGTTCATACACAAGATAAAAATGAAAATAAAGGTGTTATTCCCTCCTACACTTACATTAAGCTGTTATAAATATGATTCACTTATCATTCACCCAAGTCAACTGTGCTGTTATGGATCAATTCATGTTGTTAAATATCCTAGACCAACTATGACATGAATAGTTTGTCAATATACATGCATACTAAGTAACTGTGGTGAATGAGACACTTCAATATGATATCAAATTTTGTAACAAAGAATGTATCCCACTTGGTTGACAAACCTATCGCAACATATAGCTGATGTTGTTGTATGTATATCAGATATTTAAAGAATATAGCATTTAGAGTCAACCATTTACTAATACATTTCGAGATCAAATAAATCTCAAAAGTTAAAGTCAATATGATGTTTTCACCAGTTCTAATCCATCAACGATAGTCCAAATGCCTTCCATTAATTTCCGATTTATCAGCCTGTAATCCACCAGTATTGCCAACCTCTAACAGCACAAATGCAAAAAAGATCACGAAATGTACAAAAATGGTTAATATATAATGAAGCTGAAAATTTAGATTTATGTCCTGTCACTAGTCACAGTACCTGAGTTATTCCTGTTGTTCCTGGGTTTATAGGCTTCTGATCCATAAAATGTTGAATGCCATGGATGAATCTCTGAACACCAATTTGCACAGAAAGGAGTTGTTAAACAGATGCCACAAAGTAGTAGAATGAACCACCATACATGATTTTAGGCCCCCAAGCTTATCCACATGTAAACCAAAGCAATTCCAAGGTAATTCTTCCCTGGTCAAAATGTTAATTCCCCATCCACTTTGAACTAAACAATTCACCAACGTGGTAAGTGATGAACAAGAAATATGACATCCACTGCTTCACGACCAGAAAGCAAATAAAAAATATACCAAAATGTTGCAAAAAAAAACAGCTGCCAACACAGAAATACGGTGTCACTATCGAGAACCACCAGTGAAGCCAAAAACGTCAGCAAACATGAGCTAATACCTCAGGGGATGACTCATCTTGCA
This sequence comes from Protopterus annectens, assembly GCF_019279795.1. Lineage (NCBI taxonomy): Eukaryota > Metazoa > Chordata > Ceratodontiformes > Protopteridae > Protopterus > Protopterus annectens. Next base: position 250,816,360 of record NC_056732.1, read on the forward strand.
CAGACAATGACTGTAATAACTATCGAGAATCACCCAGAAGCAAAAAAACTAATGTTCTCTACCCTTTAAACATACAAACAAGCGACGAGGGGGTCGCAAGCACAAATATAGGAATAAGATCCATTTCCATGGAAGGGCTGTTACAAACAATGTTGAGTTGACGGAATTTGAGTTTCATAATGTTTTGAACCTTTCTAATGTTCAACTGACAGATGTACAAACTAAACTACTTAATAAAGGACTTGGTTTTATTCCTAGTTTTTTTATTAATGAACATAGCATTGTTAAGGATGTTTTGTCTTTCTGTCGTAACCTGAATTTGAAATTATTCTGTTCAGACAACACCTCCCAAAGATCACTTGATTTCAAATTTTTGAAATCAGACTTTCAACCGCCCATGAACAAACATGTCTCTATTTTCCAGCAATCTGTTCTCAGAGATTTACATTTTCATCATAATGAATCATACATTCTGGGCCAGAATATGTCACCCATGGAAAAGGCAGCCTTGGAGGAATTAAAGCATAATCGCGACATTGCCATTCTACCTGCAGGCAAGGGTGGTGCCATGGTGGTTATGAACATTGGGGAATACCTTGATGAGGGGAAAAGACAGTTAGCTGATACTAGATGTTATATGCAAATGTACATTGACCCGACTGGGGTTTTTAAAAAAGAAATAGATTATTTTCTGAAACCAGCTGAGGATGAGGGTATCATAACAAACAAATACTGTTAAATATCTTACTGACAAAGACCCACAGAAACAAATCTTGTATCTTCTCCCAAAAATACATAAATCCATTTCAAACCCCCCAGGTAGACCCATTGTTTCAGGGATAGGGTCCTTGACGGAACCACTATCAGCATTTCTAACACAGTATCTCAAACCCCTTTTAACATCAGTTAGGGCCCGACTACAGGACACCACACACTTTTTACAAATTTTGGAGGATACACAGCTAGAACTAGACTGGTTAATGTGCACGTTGGATGTTAAATCTTTATACACAAGTATTCCACACTGGGCGGGATTACAATCCTTGCAATACTGGCTTGAGAGAACAAACTTATATCCTCCGGGCTTCAACACCTTACTTGTCTGCATGGTGGAACATGTATTAAACAAAAATGTCTTTTATTTCCATGGAGAATGCTTTTGGCAGCTACAAGGGACAGCAATGGGAGCTTCCTTTGCACCCATTTATGCTGACTTATTCATGGCCTATTTTGAAGAATGTATGATATATGACAAATCACACAATATTTACATGGTGGAAATCGATATCTGGTGATAATATTTGGATGATTGCTGGATGGTATGGAAGATGGATGAAGCATATCTAAAGGAATTTATGGAGTACCTGAATGGTAACATTTGGGGTATTGAGTTTACGATTACATGTAACAGGAGTACCATAGATTTTTTGGATGTTACTGTTTACCATAATGCAGATGATACTCTAAGTACCAAAACATTTAGAAAATACCCACAATACAATACCTTGTTACACGCCTCCAGTATGCACCCGAACCACACCATCCGCAAAATCCCTAAGTCTCAATTTGTGCGTATCAGACGCATTTGTTCATCTCATGATGAATTTGAACATGCCAGACTTGATTTATACCATAGATTTCAGGACAGAGGATATAGGGACATAGATATATATCAAGCTAGTTCATGGAGCAAAACCATAGACAGGAGAACATTGTTACAATACAAAAAATCTGAGCATGCTCATCAGGATTCTGTCTTGAGATTTGTCACCACATATGGCAGGAACCAACCTATTGTCAGGGATATACTTAATTGCAACTGGAAAATTATTTTGGCTAATGACACTTTAAGGTCAATACTAGGCCCTCAATGTCAAATGTCATACAGAAGAGGCAAGAATTTGGGAGGGCTATTTTCACATTACAAAAACAGAGAAGGGGGAGGTGCGATATATCATCAGACCTTTATCAGTGGTGATAAACTAATTGGTACTTTTCCATGTGGTCACTGCTGCTCCTGTCTACAAGTTAGTACACTAAAAGAATTCACTAGTGCCAACACCAATCGGGTATTTAACACCAGGGTGTTTGGTAATTGCAGCAGTACATGGGTTATTTACTTAGCTACCTGCCAATGTAAAGCTTTTTATGTTGGTCAAACCTCTAGATCTCTGAGAATAAGGATGACAGAACATCGTAGTGACATGAGGAACAAAAAAGAAACAAATGCTTTATACAGACACACGATACAACATCCCAATGCCCAGTTTATGTTCATGATCATTGACAAAATTCAGGGAGATAGGAACAACTAACAGGGTTGGCACACCATTTTAAACCACAAGGAACAATATTGGATAACCAACCTTGGATGTTTATTCCCCCCAGGTCTGAATGACCATCTGTGAGTTTCACTGAACACCGGAGGATTTCATAATCATGGTTACAACAAACATTCATATAGATCAAGAATTAGTACGAACCATTCAATGGTGGTTAGGCCTACCAACACTCATATTATACTCTACAAAGCATGATAAAAAATTGTTCAGGATACAAATATGTATATGTATGGTTTGGTATTTGTATCTGGTATGTTGGCGTTAAACATTGAGTATTGTACAATTACAATGTTGAACTTGTATTATCTACAAGAATATTATTTCAATTTATTATAATCTATAATATAGCTGAGAATGAGGTCACTATACTCTTTTTGCCTTATTTTGTAATATATTATATGATCAGTACTTGGTTCATTATTATTCAGTTCTTTTGAACTTGTGGTTATCACCCTTCAAAATATATATATATATATACTAGTGGTATATATTTTCTGCTTTTTTACACTATGATATGCATTCACAAATAGTGACTATGGTATTGGTCTATTACCTTGTAATATGTATGCCATATAATGGCTTACTTCCAGAGCTTTGATTTTTATCTTTAAAAATATGACTTAATATCTACACCTACCTTAATATCTACACATACTTGTCATAGGTGACTCCATAGTCAGACACACTGACGTCCCACTCACCAGGCTGAACAAGGAGAGGGTCACAGTAAGCTGCCTATCGGGCGCTAGAATCCGCCACATAACACAAGCACTCGGGTCACTCCACTGCAAGTACAAATATGACACAGTCATTGTCCATGCTGGTGTGAACGACCTGAGACGTACCTCCCTGGACTACATGAAAAGAGACATAGAGGAGCTCTCTGATTATGTAGCCCAGGCAGGTATGACCCTAACCCTGAGCAGTATCCTTCCTTCACCAAGAATGATGCCACAATATAGAGACAAGATGATCAGCTTTAACAATTGGCTTAATGTCTGGTGTCATTCAAAGGGGATCCAGTGTCTGTCTGCCTGGGATGACATGCTTGACAAGCCACGCTGCTTCGCAAGGGATGGCTTGCACCTGTCACCCCTGGGATTCTGGATATTGGCTAAAGCTCTTGCCACCCCCATAGTGCCTTTTTTAGGCAAGGCTCAAATTCTAAACCTACCACCCTAGAAAACAAAAATGGGAAGAAACTGAGGGTAATGCTGCTCAATGCCAGAAGTCTAAATCTCAAAATGCATGCACTCGAGGCCCTTCTCAGTATGGAGAACATCGATGTCTGTGCTGTAACTGAAACCTGGTTCAAGGCTCCTGAGAGCACCCCGGCACTATTAGGTTTTACCTCATATCATGCGTTCCGGCCCCAAAACCCGGACCACACCACAAAAGGAGGGTGTATCCATATTCATAAAGGATACCCACACCTCCAGGTTGGTGGCAACGCAAGCTTAAAACCATCCAGGTGCAACTAACCATAGGCAAAACTGCTCTACAAATTGTAGCATGCTACAGGCCACCCTCCCAAACTCAGGAACCCCACACAGCCTTCCTGAAGACACTGGAGGGTATAAATGTATCTCCAAACACCATCATATTGGGTGACTTCAACTACCGAATATAGACTGGGAACATTACTCAAGCCCTAACTTTCTAGCCCAACGGTTCCTGGAGTTCATAAATTCAAATGCCATGGAACAGCTAGTCACTGTTCCCACGAGAGGAGAAAATATACTAGATCTCATTGTCACAAACATGGGGACAAAATGCTCCACACGAAGTATATCCCTCATTGGTGAGATCTGATCATAAACTAATCTCACTGGAAATCCAAATTCCCACCCCACCCCAAACAAAAGACCATAGTGAAGAACTTCTCTAAAGCAAACTTCACACTACTCAAGACTGGTGTGGTATCCTTCAAGGCCCCTGAGCCAGTGGAAACCACAACCCAAGCTGCGGAAGCCCTTACAAATGCCTTCTATGAACACCTCCAGGACTGCATGGATCAGGCAATCCCAAATAAAACCAAGACTCTTTCCACAAAGGGCAAACGTCCAGTCTGGTGGACCCCAGCCATTAACAAACTTTACAATAAGAGGAGAAAGCTATTACATGATAGAACAAAATCCATAAAAGGGAAGTCACCCTGATCATTATTAGTAAAAAATACGAGCACTCATAAAATCAACTAAGGCCAATTTTGAGAGAAAAATTGCCATGGATTCAAAAGACAATCATAAGGCCTTTTTCAGCTATGTTAGGAACCTGGGTGGAAACTCCCAGATATGCTCAGAATTAGTCCAAAATGATACAAAAATCACTGAACCCACAGACATTGCCAACATACTGGCAGACAGGTTCAGTGCAAACTTCACCCCTCTCCCCTAAAGGAGAGATAACTATCCCAGCCGAGTGTAGCCTCCCGGACATCTCAAATGCACAGGTGAAAGCTGCTCTCTCTAAAGCTAAAAACACAGCATCAATGGGACGGATGGTGTCCCCGGCTGTGTGCTACACGAGCTAAATGAGGAATTAAACCCGCACATAAGGCAGCTGTTTAATCTCAGCCTTACCACAGGATACGTGCCCAAGGAGTGGCGTACAGCAACTGTGGTCCCACTCCACAAAGGCGGCGCCTCACGGACCCTGGTAATTACCGCCCCATAAGCTTAACAAGTCTAGTCTGCAAAGCTATGGAGAGGATCATAATGGAGCTCATAAACAAAGATATATGGGACTTGCAGACATTGGACCCGACCCAGTTTGGCTTTGTCAAGGGAAGATCATGCCTTTTGAACTTGGTCGACTTCTTGAAACAGTCACCAAGGCCATTGATGAGGGAAAGGCAGTCCATACAGCCTACCTTGACCTTGCAAAGGCTTTCGACACAATACCCCACTCGGGTATTGTAGAAAAACTACCAGCTTAAATGTAAACCCATATGTCACAAGATGGGTTGCAAACTGGCTTAAGGACAGAACCCACAGGGTTAGAGTTGCTGGCGCTATGTCAGACTCCAAGCCGGTCACAAGTGGTGTCCCACAGGGCTCGGTCCTTGGCCCCCTATTGTTTGGCATCTACTTCTCAGACGTACAGGCCAACATGGGAGGACTTTGGCTGACAAAGTTTGCAGACGACTGCAGACTGGGCGCCATAGTGGAAAGTGCATCGGACACGGATATCCTTCAGAAGGGACTCACGGAAACAGATAGCTGGTGCCAGAGCCATGGCCTGAAGTTAAACGCCAAAAAATGTATAGTCATACCCTTCGGGAAAAACAAGGTAACCCCAAGCTACCATATAGGTGGCAATCCACTAAGCACAGAAGAGGTTATCAGGGACCTGGGGACCCAGGTTGACAGTGGCCTTTCTTTTGACACTCACATTGCTAAAGTGGTTAGAAAGACCTTCTACATTGCCCACCTGATCATGAAGGGATTCACATCCAAATCTAGTGAGGTCATTGTTCCCCTGTACTCTTCACTTATCAGACCAATGATCGAGTACAATGCCCCATTCGGGATGTATCTCACCCGACATCTGCAGCAATTGGAGAGACCCCAAAAGTTCCTCACCAAAACGATAAAGGGACTCAAAAATCTGTCATATGCTGCAAGATTGAAGAAACTCCAGATCTATTCAGTCGCATACCATCTGCTCAGAGGTGACATGTGCCTGACATACAAGGCCATGTCCAACCTGGAATTAATGGACATGCTCCACCTCAAAAAATCCAAATCCACCAAAACCACTAGAGCAAGCGACTTAAACCCTAGCCCGGATATAAATAGGACGTGCTGGAGGGATAGATTTATCACTCAGAGACTCCCTATGCTGTGGAATAAAATCCCGGTCAATGTGAGGCAGAGCACCTCGCTGACTCTGTTCAAGAGAAATCTAGACCTGTGGATGGGAGATCGTAGGTTTACCCCGGGAATCATCTCTGTGTCACTGCTGGACAGAGGCACAACAAACTAATGGGCACAGTATTTTTTCATATAAGCGGTGGCGTAAGCCACAAAAATTTGGGCTAGGCTTATAAATGCCTTAGGGCAGATAGCCTAGTATAAACCTATGAACCTATGAACCTATGAACCTCTGGCATTTTTGTGTCACTGGTCATATGCTTTAATCAAGAATGGAACATGCACTTTGTTACTCCAGCCACTGGGTGGTGCTGTAATATTGCTTCCAGGTAATCAGAGACTAGTATAAATGCAGGCTGCTTTATTTCATTCAAAAAAACTTTATTGTATTCATTGATAAAGGCTGAATAGCTGAAACCGGTCTGGATTTGAAGGAATTATAAATAAATAATCATTATTTCTTCATTACTGCGAGTTCACTATCATTTTTTGCTGGTCGTTGGTGGTTTACTCTGTAGTACCTGCCTGGTTTCCTAGGGGCAGGAGGTAAAGTATCAGGAGTAAGACTGGATTCTATAAAAACATCATCCACAACATCCAGGACAGGGGATATTGCTAAGGGCCTGTGTTGAGGCAGCTCTAGAAATTCTCTGAGTCTCTTTTTGGACTGACGATAGTCTTGGCATTCCCAGTGGAAATGCTCTTGTAAGGTATGCAAGGTTTCACCAAAAGAAAAATCCTCTGGAGGGGAGGCAGAGGGAATGGATTCCTCTACATCTGAATTCTTATAAGCAGATAAGGGCATGTCTTCATAATCAGAAATTTCAGAGTCATCGGACTCCTGGTCTGTAGAAGCTGAAGGGGACTGGACTCTTTGTCTCTTAGCAGGGGAAGGCCGACTTCCGCTAATCAGCGTAATAAGGTCTTCAGCCATTCTAAGCATTTGTTTTTGTGGCATGGGAGCAGGTGCATGCACTTTGATCGTCGGTTTTCTAGGTGTAGTGCTTACTCTAGGCCTATGAAACTCAGTAGTTTTGGTTAAAAAAGAAGCCATCAGTTTGAGTCGAACATCAGTTGAACAAATAACTGCCTCAGAAGTCGGTGCCTGCTCAGTGGCTCTAGACCCATCCAAGGTAGGGACATCCGCAGGTTTCATAGTCGATGAAGAGTCTCGTGGCATACCGGACTCTGAATGGGTCTCAGTAGAGGCCTGCAAATCCACTGAAGCAGGCATTAGCGGCTGCAAAAGTGCCTCTGAGTATCGGTGGACTGGCGACTAGCTTAACGGAAGCGTCGTCGGCAGTATTGAACCTATGCAGTCTGTCTCTGTCTTTATCTTTACGTTTTTTTAGGAATATCAGTAGTTGGATGGCTTATTGAAGCCATTTCAGAATATGGAGATTGAGGGTGAAAGCATTTAGTGACAAAGAGAGCCCAACAATGAATGGTTTGGGCATTAAATAAGGCACAAAACCAACAGTGGGGGATGTCGTGGTCTGGGCCTAAACAGGTGATGCAGTAAGAATGAAAATCTCTATGAGGTATTTGCTTTCCACAGGCAAGACAATTGTTAACTTTTTTCTGACATTGGTTAGAGCAAGAAAAATGGCTCCCCAACAGGGTACTTAGTTTTAGAAGACTTCAGGATTATTAAATTCATAAATGAAAATTCAGGTAGCAGCCGACTGGCAATTACGAACTGCTTCTGCTTTGGGCTCCTCAGCAAGAAAGACTGGTGTAATGGTGTCGGCTGCCTGTTTTTATACCCCTGATGTCCTGACATCAGTCCTGGAGCGACAGCATCCGACGCAGAAATACTAAGTCTCTGGTATTCGGGCCGACTGAAGGCTACCTGCAGGCAGATAACCCAAGTCTGATGACTAAACAGTGAAACACGAAGAACATCCGAGGTTACCCACACACCTTTATATATGATATTATGTTGGAAGCAGTAAATAAAAGGGAGTGAGGTTATTTTAAACCCTTGTTTAGAGGAGAGATCGAATTTGTAAACAGAATGATCAATGCAAATAGTAGGGTGGATGCAGGTATATTGTCTACCACCTTAGAACATAGTACTTAAGCAAGTAATGAATTTACATGCTACAGATATACTTCCTACCACCTTAGGACATAGTATGCAGGCAAGTAATGAATTTGCATGCTACAGATATACTGCCTACCACCTTAGAACATAGTATGCAGGCAAGTAATGAATTTACATGCTACAGATATACTGCCTTCCACCTTAGGACATAGTATGCAGGCAAGTAATGAATTGAATGCTACAGATATTCTGCCTACCATCTTAGAACATAGTATGCAGGCAAGTAATGAATGTACATGCTATGGATATAGTGTCTACCACCTTAGAATATAGTATGCAGGCAAATAATGAATTTACATACTCATTTATAACTACTTTTAGTACAAACAGTAAACAAGTAAAATGCATCTCAAAAACAAACAAACAAAAAAAATGGCAGATACTGCAGCAACACAAAGAAATAAGAGATGTAGGGGACCAGTCATTGTATATAGAAGGGAAATGGATTTGAAGGACATACTAGAAAGGACACCACACTTTAAATCTACAGGATTTATGAAAAAGTGTGGGTGTTGTAATTATTGTCCTTTCATTCTTGAAATTGAAGAGGTTTAGATTAATGATTTTAAATTCAAACCAAAAGACAAACTTTATTTTATCTCTGACAAAGTAGTGTACTGCGCCCAGTGCCATGCATGTATATGCTTCTACATAAGTAAGAAGGACGGGAAGTTAAAAAAGCGTATTTATGAACATTTGAGAGCTATAAGTTTAAATGATGAAACCAATGTTTTAGCAAAGCTCTATCTGGAGTATACAGAATATTCTTTTAAGTTTTTTGTACTGGATGTAGTGAAGCTAGGAGAAAGGGGTGGACCATGGCCTATCATTTTGGAGAGAATGGAATTAGCCTGTCAGTTATTCCTAAGGGTTATTTATTGGCCAGGTTTGAATAGATACCTTTCTATAACTAGTATTTTAAGACTAAAAGCACAAGAAAGGTAGTTTTAACATTTTAAACATTTAACTGTATTCATACATCTAAAATGTTTATTATTGTTTATTTGATTCTCAACTAATGGCCTCTTTTTAACTCATGCCTTTTAAAATCTCAGGAACATTGAACCATGAATTATGCATCATTTTATTTGTATCACACTATTGATTGGCTGTAACAAAGGAGAGGTGTGTTTTCTGTTACAGATTTAAACTTTATTCATGTTAGTTTGGTTTGTCTGATGAAGTTTCATTAAGTCTCGAGATGAAAGATCTTACAATATTTTCTTTGAACGTTTCTCTAATTAAAGGTTGTTTTACATCTGGATTTACTTTATTTACAATGTTTTTTTACATTTTTCATGGAATTTTAAACTTGCTGACCCACAACAGTCCACGTTTCAGTTTGCTGTTTTTGAGAATCAAAATATGTTTATCTTTCTAAGGCATTCACATCATGAAAGATTATTGTATATCTCATGTCAATGAAGCAAAGCTTGCTTACATTTTAAATTATAGCACTAAGGACAACAGTGCAGAGTTGCTGAGATCCTTAAAGTTTACTTGTTTTCGACAGTCTGCACAAAGACAAACTTAAATTAAAAAATGAGAACATTATGACTGCTGAATAGCATATTCAAAGCAGTACAGTAGAGACCAATTTGCAATGTAGATCATCACAGTCCAGACATACTAAGAACTGACACCTTTTAGGCTGGCATCAACAGGATTTTTCTATATGTTTGCTAACCTTTTAGCAGGGAAAAAGCAGATTCTGATATAATCAGCAACTGTGCGGGGAAGCTGTGAGAGAATAGAAAACCCATGCTGCAATGTCTATGGATGACTAGAAGAACAATAGCAAAACACATGACTTGTTCTTGGTAAAAGGCATACTACTGGATTCATGAAGAATCCATTTAATGCATAGTGCAGGTTGAAATATGTGATCAAACTATGCATTTGGAATCCACTGATTACCCGTTCAGAAAACCCAATTAAATCAGGGCTAATGGACTTAACAGACTCAGGATGTTATGGCTTAAAGTCCTGCAGTCTTTGATTTCGCTAGATTAGTCAGAGTGCTGCAGCCCCATGTATGGGGCTATGGGGGACCTTGTTACCTACATAAAAATCCTTCAGTGGTTTCTACATTAGGACTGTTGACCTGAACTGAATGAACTCCTTTTTGATGACACTTGCTGTATGCTGCAGATATTCGAATTACTTACTGCTGTAGTAGCTGCACCCTCCCTCCACTCACCTATTTCTAAGGGCTTCAGGATACGTATACTCTCTCCTTTATTGGGGGCAAGAAACAACGTGAAGAGATTTGCACCCAGGCTGCTGTTTTCTCCCTAGAGCATAGGAGAGTGCCAGAGACTTTTGGAGACTGGATAGCTGTTATATCCTGGACAGGATATAATGCATATAGCCATAGTTTACTGCATCAGTAAGGAATTTAAACATCTGCTGTTATGGTAACTGCACAGCTGTACTATTCTATAAAATGCACACTGGTTTTGACCACCTGATGAAAGTGATTGTATCAGGAATTCAGAACCACAAAATGCAATTTTATTTCTGTAATGTTACCAACCTACTTTAAATAATGCAATCTGTGAGGGCATGACTGAAGTGCTGAATTGATTAAAAACTCTGCAAATTGAGACTCAATGTGGCTGAATGCAGAGTATCCAGACTATGTCACTAGTGCTTATTAATGGGTAAAATGCCTATGTTCCTCACTGTTAGCATTTTTATACACATTGTGCAGCTAATAACAATGCTGCTGTGGATGGCTTAGAAAGGCATCTGGCAGCACTTGTAAACAAGACTTGTTCTATATTTCTCTGAAAAAAACACTAAACATTTTCTTGAGGACATGTTTATAACATACACCAAAAATAGAACCATTTTAAAAGCTTTGCTGTTAAGAGACCTACTTCGAGTGCCCAGTTTTGTACTCACTCTTTGTTTTTTTTTGTTGAAAAATGGAATCATCAATTCCTAAAATATCCAGAACATAATTGGTAGTACTAACCATCTTAAACACACAGAAGTCATTTTATGAAATTTAAAAAGCCGCTGTTGCAAACCCAACCAAAGAATGGGCTTCTTTTGTATCCTGGTTGAAAGGGTTCAAACCTATATGAGCATGTGAATATTATTTACGAAACAGTGATGCTAGGGTCTCAGAACACAAGTAATATGTATGTACTGCCAGTTGGTGATAATAAGAATGTACCACTATCTGTAATCAGTGTGGCCTGACCTAAAACCTTTTATAATAAAGCAGGTAACATAACTAAATCTGTCTGGACTTTGATGACACAAGGCTAATCCACTCCTTAGAATTAATCTTGATGACATGAAATCCATATCATATTACTCCATTCTCACTTTCTTTACTGTCATATTATCTATACCACTTGCCTGTCTAGCAAACTGATAAATATTTCCATGCTTATAATCAAATGGTGTATGTGTGCCAGGGAAAGCATTTTATTTTGACCTGTGTCTACACATCACAATTTAACCCAAAATGCATTCTTCATATCAAAGACTGTTATCTGTTATGAAAGTATTCCACAGAAAATGTCAAGAAGCATGGAAGAGCAGATAAATCAGTGCTGTTTCATTGCAAAGTTGCTTTTCCCGACCATGGTTTGGTAACACTGAATCTTGCCTTGTACTTCAGGGCTTCTGCTTGTACAACTGTCACTGCTGATTAACGTTTTCTCCTGAGAGTGCCAGACCTGGACTGCTGCATTGCATAATTACAGATCACTACAGGACATGTTTTCACATTTACAATTCATACTATTAGCTGAAATGGCTTAACTGACACTTGCAGTATTAGAATTCCTGTCTGAAAAACGAATACTTGAGGGAGAGATAACTGCACACAATGAACTGTTGCTACAAAGATAACAAAACATATGCATTTGGGGAAGGCGATATTTAAGTCAGATATTTACTGACAAAGTAAGTTGCTTATACTGCAAACACTTAATATATTCGGAAAGCATTCTAGGTTCTTCTTCGGCAATGATCATTAGTTGGAGGGCATGATTTTGACAGACTAATGTGGAGATGATTGTGCTCTCTGAACTTGACCTTATGTAGTCCTGAATAACCTATCCCCCCATTATTTGCATTTTAGTATGGCAAACAAAAGCCTTACTAACATTTTAATGACTGCTATTTATTCAGACGAATGTTGGTGTTTCATGTAATGTGTAATCCTTCTAGCAGTTCTATAGAGCTGTACTTGTACTACTGAAGGCCGGATTAACAGACCAATACTCTGCTCTGGCAATGAAAAATTAGTACTTAACAAATACACAAACATGCATATTTTTTTCATTAAAGAAAGGGGAGAGTTGATATGGACATAGCCAAGGGTGAGTAAGCAAAATAATGAAAAGTGGTAAAAAAATACAACAAAGAACAATAGTGGATGATTTTGATGGTATTAGTTGTAGGCCTTCCTATTTAGATCTCCTAGTGTAAAGATGGTATGTCTGAAGACTGTTCCTTAAGGAGGTCTGACTTCTGAATTAATAGCTGATCCATGACACTGGCCATTCTTACATTTCTCTCTTTTTTTTTTCTTTTTCTTTGTATTAAATGATAGTTATGTGTTTAAAGAATGTATCTGTTCCAGCATTTGCATTTCCTGAAATACAGAAAACAAATGTTTGAAAAGACGTGATCCTTGCAGTGAATGCAAACATAGTTAACTAATGCAGATTTAGGAAAATGAATCAAATCCATTCTTGCTAATAAATAGCAAATGAGTACACAGAAGGAAGAGAGCGGGAGATTTGCTAGTGATACAAGTGACTTTTTGCAGCACTTCCTTTCATCTTTAAACTTGCAGAAAGCTTTTACAGCTGTAGCTATTTATAAAGAATATCTAATTACTATGTTGTCTGAACTGTGTATTATCACTTACTCTTTGTTACTGTGGGGTGGAGGTGGGATGGTCAATGGAACTATACACAAATCAGTAGTCACAGACAATGATGATGTTTAAAAGTAATTTATTTGCCCTCTGTTTCTTCCCCTCTAGTGACCATCAGTCCTCTACTTCCAGTTAACCATTCATTCTGTCCAACCCAAGCATCTTAGGACCTCAGAAGAAGGTGAGAGCCTTCAATCACAGCTATCATCCATCAAGAGATCAGAGGTATTTCCGCATGATTCTAGCACCTCTTCCTCTCTGCTTTGGCCAGAAATCACAGTACAATCTCTGCTGTGCTGTACTCAGGACAAGTGCCCACTTCTACATCTCCATGACTTCAGAAAGAGTACTTACTAGTGGGTTCACACATCTTACAATCCCTATTAACAATGATGCAATCCTAAGTCCTCCCACAAGTAACATGGTGTGATTTTCCCAACATCATTTCCCTAAAAAGGATTAAACAGTTTCAATGGCTTGCTCCAATACCTCTCTGACTGGTTGCTACCAGCACCTGGTCAATTACTTAAACTTTGATCTGGGGTGTAATAAGAGCCATATGCTCTATGCTCTAAAGCTGAAAGATAGAGGTGATTTTAATATTTTCTGTCATGAAGAAACATTAGAGAAGGCATTCCATGTACCAAATACTACTGAAAGATAATCAGGGTAAGAAACATATTATTTCCATAGACTGGGTAAACTTCAGAAACCTCTTTGATGATATTTTCAGCTTATCCAGGCTAAGATAAAAATATTTTCTTAATTTACTATAATTGTAGTTGCTTTATACACTAATAGCTACTGCTTTTCAGCATTTTGAAAACATTTATTTAATTTTGTGGCAAATCGTAATTTCTCTGTTTGTTAGTTTTTTTTCTAGTTCTGTTTGCCTAAGAATCACCTTGCAGAATGGTGAATTAGCTCTTTGGTAGTTGTTTGTTGTTTGATCTGCACTTAAGAGCTACTTTTGCTATGCATTTACATTAAGAAATTCCAGGATCATCCATTTTATAGCATAAAAGTTTACTAGTCTCTCTGAGTTGGGAAGAGCTCCAGGGAGCTAAATGTGTGGTTGTTTGTTTGCTAGAGAACATAGGGGACAGTTTTCAACATTTTTTTCTGCCATAAATCAGACAAATTTGCATGGAACATCCCACTGTGAGGCATGATTTAGCAGAGCCTTGTATAGTAGCAAATGCTTGGACAGTAAAATTTCCCTATAAAATTAGGATTATGTCCAAAACCTGTTAAACAGCATAGCACTATATAACATCTTGCCCTTAACTCCAAAAACTACTTTCGGAGACCTCAGTCAAAACTCAGTCTTTAATTGTAAACAGCCCACCCTATTACAGGACTGGACAACATGGAAATGCAATTTTTTTAATGTCTCTGTGGCCAATTTGGTAGATTTGGGCATTCTAATGCAACTTAATTGTTTCATGTCCTCAGACAACCAGTTAATCATTAAAGAAAATAGCAACTTCGTTGATGGCAAAAATCTTGCATACAAATGAGGTTGCGAAGAATACCCACACTACTATCTACAGAGGGAAAAGTGATAGAATGGGAAGAAGCCAAGAAGAAATGTGAACTGCAGACTAGAGACTGCCTTCCCTATCAGTGATTAATATCTGAGTATAAGCAAAGAGAAAGGGACATGGGAATCCTAAGTGAAAGACCTGCTCTGGTAGATTTTTTAACTGACTCTAGAACAGACGCTGCTGTTAAAAAAGGATAATTCATAGGGAATATTAAATACTGTGTGATAACTGTAGGAATCAATCAGAGGAGGTTAGAAAGGATTGAGAAGAGAGAGATTGGATAAGCAATTCACAAAGAAACAATAGGAGAACATATGCATGGCAGAGCTCAAATATGCAACAAGGTGTAGACAATTTAGAATTTTTGCTTGGAAGAGTTTAAATAGGTATTTCTATACCCCAAGTAGACTCCAAAGAATTTATCCTCAGGTAGATGCCAAATATTGGAGGTGTGAAAGAAAAAGAAGAAATAACTGGAAACGTGTTTTAGGAGTGTAATGAGTTGGTAGACTTTACAAATTCCCTACAGAGTACTCTGTCAGAAATACTGGGTGAGCAAATGGGTATAACTAAGGAAATTATATTTTTGAGCTGGGATACAGGATCTGAATTGCTTAGACATAGTAAGGCCTGGTGGCTATGAAAAAGCAATGACTAGAAAATGGAAATCAAAGTCTAAATCAAATATATTTGAAGTACTGAATATTGCATCAGAGATAAAAGAACTGGAAGTGGGATCTTTAGAAAAGGGTAGGAGCAAATTACATAGAAAAAGATGGAAATTATGGAAACAGTATATGTAGAATAATGTTTCAGTGGAAAAGTAAGGTTTAAGGGAAGACAAGAATTGATCAATTTATGTAATGGTCAATTGAAAAAACACAAACTGCAAGTGATACTGATAAAGATTGTTCGACAGAATGTTTAAATGTTTAAAATCCTAGTTTAATAAGCGCTTTCGGTGGGGTCAGTGCCTCACCTTCATCAGACAAAGTAAAACATTAACATAACGTCTTTATATAGATGCACCTTCCTTGATTAATTAAACAAGTAGGTGAAAGCGCTTACTCGATTAAAATTTGTGTTTTCAGTACGTCTTTAGTACGTTTGAGTTATTTGATATATCTCCTACAGCTGTGTTCACTCCTCCGTATCTGGATTTTATCATTACTGTGACTATTTTATTGGATACCCTAGGAGGAGAGTTTACTCCACCTTTGAGCTACTTTTCCTTGGATTACTTTATTTTTACGCTTCACTAGTGGAGACATGGCAGAAGGAGCATTTGAACAAATTGAGTTGCCGTACACTATTAAAGAGCCAATCAGGAGCTTGACTGATGCTTTGCCACTAACAGAACGTTTCAACGCTTGCTTACGTGTGAGCACGAATCCATTAGCACTTTATGAGGACAACGGCCATGGTGTGGATACTCTGGAAGCTATCTATAATAGAGAAGAGCTTCGTACAGCTCTGCACAAAATCGAAAATGATTTTTTAAAGATGAAACGCTTGCAGCTACAACGTCAGCATTTCGACGTATGTCTACAGAGAAGGATTATCCCGAGGGGCCTGCGAGTTCTGAAAATGCCAACCACCGGCACCTTGTATCCGGAACTGCTCTACCAGTGGCAGCAACTAAATTTAGAGGTTAGTCTTAAATACATGGAGCTTCTGAATAACTTTTTTCTTCCTATGGAAGAATCGCTTAGAGCACAAATTGCGGTTCAACAGGAATCGATTTTTCAGTGCTTTCCAGCCTCTATAGTAGAAGAGAATTTTAGTAGCTTATTAGACAATGTAAACCAGTATGAAAGGAAGCTCCTGTTACAGAAGCGACACAAATTACAAAGGGACTTAACTGATTTTAAAATGGGCCAAATCTTCACTTGGCCACGAACAACGAATACCAATAACATTCCCATTGACACTTCGCATGCTGATATAGTCAGTAACAGAACTCGATCAAACAATGCACTACCATTACAAACACAATTCTCCTCTCACTCTCAACCAGCAGATGTGGTTGACAGAGAGGTGAATGGCGTTGTACGACAGGATGTAATCCATCAGAGTGAACACTCACATCAACAACGATCGGAACCAGTTATTGATCTAGTTGCCAATATGAACGGACATGCTAGTATGGACAGTAACGCATCTAAGAACAATGATAGTGTTTGTACCTCTGATGTTATTATTGTTACACATGATACAGATGACACTATTAATAGAGTTGGTACTCTACAACCCTCTACAGAGAATAACACTAATACAGCTGGTAGTTCATCACCAGTTGTGAGAAGTAAGGTTAAGGTACCTATACAGTCCACTTTTAATTTACAAGAAGAAACCGGTACCTCTGGTTCTAGTAATGCCCCCACATTTAATATCAGGAACCCTTTTCCGATCAGAGTAGGTAGATCACAAGGGAGGCAGGGCGAGATCTCTGAGCAGAGGGCGTCAGAAACGGAAGCTGTCGTTCGAACAGCCATCCAACAAGAATATCAAGAAAATGTGGGAAAGCAAAGGGAAGGGGAAAACTTAGTTTTCAACCTATCCACACGTGCTTTAACCAATGAAGAATTATCTGTATTATCTAAGGGCTTATCATTCATACCCTCCACACGCAGTGTATTTGAAGAAACAATGAGGGATTTCAAGTTATACATACGCAACCTTTCATTGAAGTTACATTTCAATGATAGTGGTGTACACTCTGTACATCCATCACCATTCCACCGCCCCAGTGTTTTCACTCCTCCACTACACCCCCTACTCTCAGCCTTTAGTCAATTGGTTGAAGATGACCTATATAGGATGAGGGACAGTGAGCAACACACATATAACAAATATAATCTCACATTTAAAGAGAATAAAGCATTGAAAGATCTTTCTAATGACCCCTCCCTTTGCATTAGACCGGCTGATAAAGGAGGGGGGATTATAGTCATGGGCTATGATGACTATGCCAGTAGGATGTTACGTATGTTGGATGATATACAGTTTTATCAGCCATTAGACTTAGATCTTGTGAAGATATTTTCTAATAGAGTACATTCATTTTTATTGGGACTATTGAACAGCCATACCATTGATAATCAATTGTTTTTATTTCTTGATGTGCAATCACCACTGATTCCATTGATCAGTGGACTTCCCAAGATACATAAAGACATGGCCAATCCTCCCCTTCGACCTATAGTAGCAGGCAGGGGATGGATCACTGAACCTTCCTCTATTTTTATCGAGCACAATTTAAGATCAATTGTAGACATGAATAGGTTCATTCTGAAAGATACAAAACAGTTTCTAGTTGATTTGTATGACTGTTTGAAAGATGTGACAGATGTATTGGGATTAACCTTTGTAACAATGGATGTGAAATCATTATTCACTGTCATTCCGAACTTTGTGGGCATTGACTTCCTGACTAAACATTTGCAAAGAGTTTCTAAGTTGCCTGAACCAAAGATCATGCTACTTATGTCATTGCTAGAAGTCGTCTTACATAATAATATCTTTTGTTTTGAAGATAAGTGTTTTTTGCAGAAGGATGGCGTGGCTATGGGCACCTCGTGTGCCAATAGCTACGCCAACCTGTTCATGGCAGAATGGGAGAATACATACATGTATGAATTGCCTAGTTTTGTAGAACATATATTGTTCTATAGACGTTTTGTAGATGACCTCTTCTTTATTTGGAGAGGTCCCATACATGCACTTCATGAATTCATTGAACATCTGAATAATGTTACATCATATATCAAGTTTAGTCATGAGATATCTAGAACTAAAATAACTTATCTTGATGTTTTTGTTGAGAAACTGCCCAACGGACTAGTCAACACTGGTGTTTTTAGGAAGAAATGCCACATCAATACTCTTCTGCATCGTCAGAGTATGCACCCCCAATACATCTATAGAAATATTGTTAAAGGACAGGCAATGAGGGCCTCACGATATAACCCTACTACCACAGGCTATGAAAAAGACCTGGATGACTTGTATAATCGTTTATCCCAACGATGCTATAAGGACCACGAGATAGTAAAGGGATTTGAATGTGTACAAGATTCTAGATTAGGCATTGCAGCACCTTATTTCTCAGATAAGAGGTTACCAACTGAGGAACCATTACCAACTAATATACACAATACTCATGATCCAGCTTTCACTATGTTCTATACAACTGATGCCTGGAGAATTAAGGAAGTGGTTAAAGCCCACTGGAATATACTCACAGTTGACACACAGGTCAGGGATAGGGTAGGTGAGTGTCCCCTTTTCAGATACAAGAACAAGAAAAGCCTTAAAAAGATTTTATGTGAAAGGAAAATATCTGAGGCCTTACCCATAGGCACTTTTACTGGCACTCGGGTCTGTGGTAGCTGTAATTACTGTCCCTACATTAATAATGATGTCATGTTTGTTCACCCTGTCAGCCAACACATTTATTATTTGAAAGCTAATGGGAATTGTTTATCTATAAATGTTGTATACATAGCTACTTGTCAGAAATGTGCTTCATTTTACATTGGAAAAACCAATAGATATCTAAAAGATCGTATACGTGAGCACCTTTATTCAATAAGAATGCAACACAGAAATAATGCACTTTCTAAACACGTCATGGAATCTGATCATACACATACGTTTACTTTTAGAATCCTAGAACAGATACAAGTGAATATGAGAGGAGGCGATATAAGAACACATACAGAAGCTAGGGAGAACATGTGGATAATGAAGCTTAGATCAGATGTACCACCAGGATTGAATGCAAAATTATCTGTCAAACCATTCCTGAGAATGAGAAGACTCAAAGCTCATTAACAGGTACACCAGTTTTGTTGTTGTTGTTATTTGTCCTGTTAGCTAACTATACATCTGCCATCTTTTTATGACAGTGATTGGGATTAGAACTTTTCGTCTATGTGTATTTTGGATCAAATTAGATTTTAAGTAGACATTACATTACATTAGAACATATACATTATTTTTAACCTTTTGATACACTACTTTTAATTCTTTGACATTTTTGTGTATTTTGTATTTTTTATTTGTAGGCATATTTAGCTGTGATTGCCAGCTTTATGTTATGTTAATTTGCAGCACTGAGACTTTGCCTGCTTGAAAATGTTAGTTGTTTGTGGATATTACTATTCAATCTGTTTACGAAGCATTACCAACAGAATGAATTGTTCCTTTAATTTTATTGTTCTGGGTGGAGTTAATGATTAGCATTTCCCGCCTTTTAAGACTATTTATACACTGTTTGCAAATGATTTTATGTTTTCATATACGAGTCTGAAGAAGCCAAGTAGGTGAAAGCGCTTACTCGATTAAAATTTGTGTTTTCAGTACGTCTTTAGTACGTTTGAGTTATTTGATATATCTCCTACAGCTGTGTTCACTCCTCCGTATCTGGACTTTATCATTACTGTGACTATTTTATTGGATACCATAGGAGGAGAGTTTACTCCACCTTTGAGCTACTTTTCCTTGGTCTAAATCAAATATATTTGAAGTACTGAATATTGCATCAGAGATAAAAGAACTGGAAGTGGGATCTTTAGAAAAGGGTAGGAGCAAATTACATAGAAAAAGATGGAAATTATGGAAACAGTATATGTAGAATAATGTTTCAGTGGAAAAGTAAGGTTTAAGGGAAGACAAGAATTGATCAATTTATGTAATGGTCAATTGAAAAAACACAAACTGCAAGTGATACTGATAAAGATTGTTCGACAGAATGTTTAAATGTTTAAAATCCTAGTTTAATAAGCGCTTTCGGTGGGGTCAGTGCCTCACCTTCATCAGACAAAGTAAAACATTAACATAACGTCTTTATATAGATGCACCTTCCTTGATTAATTAAACAATTAAACAATTATCTTTCTTAAAGAGCTACTTCACTGTTAAAAATTTTCAATGAATTCAAAAATCATACATCCGTAAATACAATAAAAAATGCATGTAAAAATAATAAATAAATAAATGAAAACACTACCTATACAGGTACTTGTTAAATACCACAACTTCAACTTAAATATGTTTAAACTAACAGCCTTGCTTTGTAAATTTCTATTAGCCCATATTTGCACGTTACGCGACTTTTAACTTGCTTTTTACATTAATTGAGAAGCTAGCTTTTAAAATTGTGCATACCTACGTATTCTATAAATTAATAATGAATAAACATAGTGATCAACCATGAATTTAATTTAAATAAAAAGCATTCAGTTATATAGGTATGCATTAAAATATAATTTAAAATAATTATATGCATTGCCTTATTTATATTTACTTATACATACCCATATAATGTAAAATAAAAATCGTCCTATATAATACAAAATACTTTCCATTTAAAACTCCACTAAAATATATATATATGTGTATGTATTATAAATTTTATTTGTACAATCATGTATGATTTTTGAATTCATTGAAAGTTTTTAACAGTGAAGTAGTTCTTTAAGAAAGATAATTGTTTAATTGTTTAATTAATCAAGGAAGGTATGTCTATATAAAGATGTTATGTTACAAACAAATCTTTCACAATGGTTTTCTTTCTGCTAATTTCTATGTATGTCTTCATTTTTTTTTTTATTTTACTGCTTATTTGTAAGGGATGTGACAGAAATCAGACACTCTATTTATTTACCTGAAGAGTATGTTGACAACAAATCACTTATGTTACCTTCTTTCTTATCAAACGTGTTTAATTTGTTTGTTTTCCTTTCTTTTCCTACAGTATAATGCTATTTTACATGTTCTTGCATAACAGAAAAGAGAAGGACAGACAGACATGCAGAACTTTGAGTGTGGAGTGGCATTCAAGCTCTTTAATAAACTAGTTTCACTTCTTGCATTGACCACTGACTTAGTAATTACACTTCTCACTTTTCTCGCTATGTTCGATTCTCAGCTAGAGCGTCTTCTGCATGGAGACATGTGTGAATGGGCATACCTTCGTTGAAGGTTGTGCCACAGGCCTGGCAAGCCGGTACGTAAAAATCAACTGCCAATCATTAGTGGACCAGAGTTCCGATGTGGCGACCCCTAACAGGGAAAAGCCGAAAGACACAAACATCCTATTTACTTCTTTGGGCTTTCTTTTTTACATTTTTTTTTTCTCAGTTGCACAATGGTTATGAAATTCTTCACACTTACTTGGTTCATTTCCATGTAATGGCTGTACTTGTGTACCGTAAGTTAGTCTGTACTTCTCAACTCCCCATAATTTTGCAGAATGCCCAGATTTTCTGCCTCATATTTTTGTTTTTTTCCTTAGGAAATTTGTATTTTTCTTAAAAAATCATTGAGGATTGAAGTTACTAAATGATGACAGACATTTGAGTTTTAGACTTAATATCTCTTTAAAAAATCCATGCTAATGCAATACCTGTTATTCTAGCAACTTTTTAAGTTTATAATAAAAATCTTTAAAATCTGCCCATGATTTTTGGCCTATGTTCCCTCGTTATTTTTGGCTTTGTACAGAATTCTTGAACTAAGAGGTTAAGAGGTAGGGTTAGCACCCATACTTGTGAAAGTTATACTTTTCTGTGGATCATGGATTCTTGTATATTATGGTAGAGTTACAGGATAGAAACACGGTGTGTAGTTCATAACACTGTTATGCATGTCCATGAGTCTACTAAGGGCTTGTGATACATAAGGTGTGCCCAAAGCAGAATGCAGTGTGTTACATAAGGGAAACCCTTGGGCCATAAGGCTGCATAAGCATTTCTTGAGCTGAGCCCATCTGTAAGCATGCATAAAAGCCATGTTTTGGCTCAAAGCCATTGTAAGATGCCATCTGATGAAGGAAGGGGTAGCATGACTGGTACACAGAAATGAGTATGACCTTCAAATGAGCCAGAAGACATTTATTATCACTGAGATGACTGGCACAGGTGTACATGACATGCTACTGCTTTTGGATGAAGATATAGGTGAGTTAGGTAGCATTCCTCAATGATGATCAGCTCAGTTGGCACCACAGGAGGATGTGACACTAGATTGCATATGCGGTCCGTGCCACCATATGGAAGCCTTAATCTTCCATGACTAGAAAATGCTGTCAAAAATTAAAATCATGGCAACAGTCAACATACTGGCTAAAGACAGATTCTGAAAACCAACAGGAGATATTGCTGGCCTATATAATCATATATACAGATGGTTACATGCACATACCTCACACAGTGAACACATGTCCATGATACATGGCTGGAATCATCTGTGCTGCTGACCACACTTATGTAGTAGTTAGTCATTCTGCACAGACAATGCTGCTAAGAAATTTTGCTGCTTAAGGTTTCACTTTGCAAACATTCAGAATGTATATGACTTTGTAGGTGAACCATGAATATGTATGTAAAACATTCAGGTAGCAGTTATGATGCCCATATATGGTACAGATGTTCTCTTTAGCAGGCATTTCAGCCAGATGTCAATCTATGTGGGCAACACTGAATAATGTGGCATATCCATTGAAACCAACACTGCTCGGACAGCTTTGTATGGAGACTCTCAAGCAAAAGAATCATTTTCTGGAGAAATCACACTCATAAACAGTATGAAGAAATGTGCCATTGCCTGCCTTAAGATACATATCTGGTTACTGGATGATTCTAATTATAACTTGTGCTGTAGTCAAATGACAGAGAGTGGGATGGTTGATGTATCTAGCTTGACCTAGGGTTGTCAACTTTCCAGAATTTTTCTAGACAGTCCAGAATTAAGGGACACTGTCACTGACATGGAAGAACACAAGAATATGTTTGAATGCACACAGTAATATTGTATGAAAATCCCCTTGAGGGGAGGTTAACGGACACTTCTATTCTGCATGCCTTTTGCATGCATTTTGCTTTCACGTACATGTCCAGAATTTTTGACATGAAAAGTTAGCGACCTTACTTGCGACTACATGTATGGGAGGTTGCCACAACATAATCTATACCATCTGCTCAAAATGACATGGAGATTTGCTAACTACTGGGAATGCATTGCAGCAACAAAGACAATACATATTTGTGTGCCTGAGTGTGTGTATATGGGTGTGTGCATATGTGTGTGTGTGTGTGTGTGTGTGTGTGTGTGTGTGTGTGTGTGTGTGTGTGTGTGTGTGTGTGTGTGTGCGTGTGTGTGTGTGTGTGTGTGTGTGTGTGTGTGTGTACATGTGTTTTAGGAGTGAGCATATACCCCTAAGCACATCCTGTAGAACCTGGTCATTCTTGTGTTTGTGATGCACTATATGAAATGGATTCATCCTGTCACAGGGTAATTCGGGTCTATATTATCAGACCAAAAGTGCATATGTGCGACTACATAAAAGTTGACACATAATGCATGCAACCTAAAAATAGCGAACGGCCATGTAAGCAAATTTTTTCCTATGGAAAAAAACCTACGCGGCCGTTCACTAAAAAAACATAATTTAACATCATAAACAGGTGGGGGTCTTCACCCCCCTAACTAAATATACCATCTCCGAGATCGCACTATAGGGAAGGAAAGGGCAACTCTGTGAAGCTGGCTAACTATCTCCTTGTCCTATGATATATTCATTGAATCGCTTAAATGCGATTCGATGAATATGTGTCGCTGTTTCTGTATTCTCTTAGAAGCATTTTTGTGCTTCTAATATAGACCTGGGTAATTCACCAGTTTCAGAAGTTTTTTATGACTGTGTACTGATCCAAAGGCTATTGAGGAGCACGTTCTTTGAGAATTGTGGATCATAGTTATTTAGATTGACCCATTCATCTACGTTCTTTTTAAAACTTGTAATAGAAGCGGATTTCTAAATACACAGTGGTAGCTTCTTCCAGATTTGTATGCAGTTCATCGTGAACTATTTTTATAATTCAGTTCTATTCTAATCACTACAAAAATTCATATTATAGTATTTGTGTTTTCTCATTGTCATAAAGGGTAGGATTTAACAGTTCTTTAGTTCTTCATTTTTATAAGCTTTATAGACAAGTAAAATTATGTCTCTAAAATAACAGTAATGTATAGAGGAAATATTTAGTTGTTTGCACCTGTCAAGATATGATACATTTCTTACTGACTTTATACTTTTTTAAATTTTCTTTGGACAGACTCAAATCATTTTATCTGTCCAGAATTATAAATACAGAATTGGCTATTATATTCCAAAATAGATGTATATATTCCTTTTACAAGGTTATCGCACAGTTAACATTTCTAGGTGTCATTTTTTCTAATAGCAAGTTTTCTTACATCATAGCTCAGTGCACGATTGTGTCTATATGTTTACAAAAGGATCATGCACTTGTATCAAAATACCTAATTCCTTATTTTCTTCAGTTTGCCCAATATTTGAATTTTGCATGATATGTAAAGAAATGGAACGTTTCTTAAAGAAGAATCTCTTGTACTTGTCTTTGTTACATTTTTCCGACCTTTAATGACTAATTAGAGATTTCTGCAAACTGCTTATTTGTTGAAAATCCTTACAACTATTATGCAGCTCACCTTACCTTCATATCACCAACTGTCCTCATTCTAGATCCTTCCAGCTGTCCATTATCTCTTCATAGTGTTTCCTTTGTGTGTGGCACTGACACAAGTTACATTTTACCTTTCTTGCTCCATACAGCATTGATGACACAACGTATCCTCCTGTTGGTGTGTTTGGCTATGTGGTGTACACTAGCACAAAACCACTTTGTACTGTTCAGCAATGCTAATTAATTCAGTACCTGTTGATAATTTTGACTGCTTCATGTTTGGGTCTACATCCCTAACCAACTGGTAATATTTTTTATAAATTTCTAAGATGTCAGATTGACAGATGTTAACCGATATATTATTCCACAAAAGAGCCATCTAGTTTGAAATAAAAGAATATGTTAGGTTTGATTTGAATAGTTATGTCTGAAATTTCATATTGTTATGTATTAATGCCTTTTCATTTTTGTAAACCTCCATACTATATACAATTTGCAATACAGCATCCCAAAAGCTTTGATACACTTTAATTAATTTCCCTCTTACATGCCTAGAGTCTATAAAATAAAATTGAAACACTTTCAACTGCTCTTCTAGTTATAATCTTTTACTGCAATTACTTTTTTAAGTAAACTTATATTTTATACTCTTTAAAACTCTCTGTTGACACAAGTGTAACTATAAAACATACTATTATATCAATAATCAGTTTAATATAAGTTTTACATACTATAATCAGACAACTCATATCCCAAGTAGTTAAGTTCTTCAGTAGACAGTCCATCAGTTGTAAAGCTTTAATGCTTACTAAATTAACAAGCCTTTTAAATGAAAAGTATGAAGAATTACCTCTTTATTGTTGAAATTCACTAAGTTTAAATGCATTGAAGAGCACCATATTCATTTGTATTTTCTTACTAAAGTACATAATATTACACTTGTCCCTGATCTCCTAATGACTTCATGAACCATTCAGCTCATCATACTCTTTATTATTTTGTATAACAAATAATATCTCGCAGTCACTGCACATTTATGAATCCACAACTTCCAGTGTCTTGGGAGATTTGAAAAACAAGGTTAAATAATACAGGTCCTTAAACAGATTCCTGAGGTATTCAAGAAGATATGGGCAAACAACCCAACAATGCATTATGAAACTTAACACACTGTTCCCTATTATTTAGCTATGTCATTATACATCTAGCAATATAACATAATTTAATGCATTTAGACTTTTATGGACTAATGAAAATGGCAAACAGTCAAAGGCTTTGGCTAGGTCTACAGGTATTATAGGTAGGGACTAGACCTAAATCCAAAGCAAGCAAATCTGATCAGAAGAACTAATCAAACAACTTACAGTGAATCTTCCCTTAACAAAGCCATGCGGTTCTAGGTCCATAACTAAACTGCTGGAATTAGTTTTATTCTTTAACTACAATACATGTCTTTCAAAGCATTTGTCAACCACAGATGTCAAACTAATAGGTCTATAGTTTTTAACTTCATCTTTCGTCTTCTTTTTGTATATTGAGGTATAGCTATCTGCAATGCGATTTGTTTCATTCAATGTCATTGGCATACTACAATCCAAATCAGAGTACACACTGTGTGCTTAGTGCCCATATAGCAGGCGCTTTGCTCCCTCCCTCTATCACCTGTGCATATTGTGAACTTGATGGCATACATTAGCTAGGCAGCACCCACATTGCAGTCACTGTGCTCCTTACACATGTGGAACTTTCATTGCTACACATATGGAGGTTGCTTGTACAATCATGCCAGCACATTTTCTGCATGTGTACTGTTTAAAGAAGAATCTGCTGGAGTATTTTACATCCCATAATGCACTTAGGCAAGCGTATATGTGAACACTGGACAACTGCACCAGTCAGACAGGCTTGATCTATCAGTCTCTTAGCATTCATACACAGTACTCCAAAACAAAGTAAGTCTTGTGGCAAGAAGCCCAAACTCCAGAATATCAAACATTAAAAAAAAAAAAAATCGGTTCCCTTGTCAGGACATAGATATCTTTGGAGTGATTATGAATCTCAAATACCTTTATACTCAAAGTTCTAACTGCAAAGTTGGACTTTGAGGATGAAAAAAAAACTGCCATTTTAAATGTTATTATCTCTAGCTTTTTCCAGGGAAATTAACTTCTAAAGTGGAGGTTGCAATTAAAGTTATGAAGCACAAAATTAAATATGTAATAAAATAAAGACCTCAAAGACCTATGAAGGAATAACAGTTTAGTACTCTTTGGCACACCTGAAGGTGCAGGAACCAATAATATAATTTTGTCTCCACAATGTTTTCTTTTAAAAATGGTTGAACCTAATGATCATGTTTTTTATTACCATATAAAACAGGCTCACAGTACCCTGTAACTTAGTTCTACACAAGATTAACCACCATTCCCAATAATTACAAACATGCCTGAACTATCTGCAGAAGATGAACATATTACAATCTACCCACATTTCAAAGAAATTTGAGAATTTCCAAGGCCTTTCCAACTGATGCCAGTAAGCATTTTATGATGCCAAAAAAATGTATATAAAACATTCAAATTCTGCAAAAGGTGAAATTGAGCATCAGTTGTCCTTCAGACCTGCAGTCCTTATGTTGTGAAGGTTGGTTATCACTTCCTGATAGTGGAACAACCACAAATGAAGCAACCAAACCTCTTTTAGATTTGTTCATGATACAGACTTGGTCTTATCATCATCATCAGTGTTTTTTTTCTGTGAGGAGACACAGCATTTCCAATGTTAATCTGTTTACCTTATTGAACTATGCATAATATATTATGAATGCATGCATAGTACGATTCCAAATTGTCTCTTATTTATACACTGAAAGTGTGTGATGTGAAGTACATGAATTAAAACATTGGTAATATGGCACAATGATAATGGACTGGTTGCAACCATGACATCAATGCCTGTTTTGTGTAGTTTAGACATATATGGTACAAGCCTGCCAGAACATCTTTTACATCTGGAACTGAAGTGTACAGCTTTGTCAAGGAATGTATGATTTGTATAGTGCTTTGACAGGTTTTGACTGATTCAAATATTAACTATATAAAAAAGTCATTGTTATTCAAAAATGTGTATGCTGATTTCACAGCTCAGTCAGCGTGTCCACTGTAAATCGAGCACATACAATTACAAAAAAGTCAGGCTGCTAAAGTATTGCTGTGCAGTCAGAGATTGTATTGGGGATGCTTAATAAGACCATCCTCACCATATTTCAAGAGAACAGAGCAAAATATGAGAACATCACAATATCGTGCAAAACTCTGGACAGCTGAGAGGCTGGGTAAATGGTAGGACAATCGGTAGTAAGACCAGTAACCAAACCATCTATCAAGAGTTTTTCAGACTGTTCTTCATATTTCTTTTCCCTGTCCTTCACACAATTTTGATTTTTTTTTTTTTTTTGGTAAATCACTAAGGATTTATGTTATTTAATAATACCAGGCATGAGAGTTTTGTAAGCTTGACTCCTCAAAAAAAAAAAAAAAAAAAAAGAGAGAGAGAGAAAGTTATATAGAGTGACTGCTATGGGAAAGCTCTATTCTGTGTTGTCTCCCTTGCAATACACTGATGTACTGCACAGGCTTCGGGATGTACATGCCATACACATGAGCAGTACATAAGTATATAGGGCAGGAAGCCAAAGAAAACCGAAGTGCCATTATAAGATTAAATTATTTAGGAAAGTTAAGCAATTTCTTTCTTAAATAAGTCATTGTGTAAAAATTATCCATGACTGCAAATTGGTATCACATGATTTACACAAAGTTGGCTTTGTTTGATCATTCAGCCTGTGGCCTCATGATCAAACTGCACCAAATGCAGATAAATCCTGTGATACCTGCACCCAGTCATGGATTATTGCAAAATATTACTGATAAAGAATGAAGAGCTGGTAAGGTCATTGAAAATGCTGCATTTCACAAAAGTGAATTCCAGCATAATGTCCATTTAATACTAGCATTTATTATGAAATCATCATGTGAATATTAAAGAGAAGAAGGCCCGCATCCTTCTAGTCCATTCTTGCTCTCCTTTGACCCCTGGCTCAAGAGGCCATCTGGTACTGCCATCTGTTTTAAGAAGACAAAGCAGACACATTACCATTTGTACTACACAGTGTGTCATAACATTCAGCAATGTTTTCTTATTTATTTATTTATTTATTTATTTATATTTGTTGACCAGGAGTGTCCGACTGGACGTAGGTCCATTTTCAGTGGAGGCCCGGGGAGAAAAGCTCCACAGTTAAAATAATATATATTAATCTATACCAAAACAGCCTGTTCTACTGCTACAGAGATGGATCCAAATAGAACCCAGTAGGGCATAGTGCAATGTTGTTCTAAATATCCCCAAAAATGAAATGCATTTATAATCCTTACTTCAGAATCAATATTAACCCCACCATGGAGGAATGTGACACATAGAAAAACCCACAATACTAAACTTAATGACAGTGAAATGGAACACAAATGAAGTGCTATAAACTGAGATTATTTTGACACTTTAAATGAGATTCATTAAGATGTTGCTTTGGTTAACTGCCCTGCCTGTTGCCACATATGAGTTATAGTCTATGCCTTATATACCCAGTTTTATCAAGCAGTATGCACACCAGGTTCACAGAAGAACTGCTTGTAGGAAGGCTAAGTGCTGATGAAGCACCGAGGCATCAAGTGACAAATAAATGCATTTGATTACTAGCAGGTGAGGAGCCACTGATCCAGAATTAGACAACACCTTGCTTCATGGAACATAATGATTGAATTCAAAAGTTCAGTTTCTTTCTTTCTTTCTTTCTTTCTTTCTTTCTTTCTTTCTTTCTTTCTTTCTTTTTCTTTCCTGAATCAGGAGCATCCTTAGTACAGTGTAGTAGGATGTTTGTTGTTTGTATAGTTAAAATCTGTGTAAATGTTTGAAATAGATTCATGCTCTGCAGTCTTGTAAATGATATGATAATTATGAATGTCTTAGATTGCCAGTATTATTGCACAATACAGAGTAGTGTAAAAGACTTCATGAATTCCTTCTGATGTCAGAGCAGATTGATGTAAAAATCACACTCAGCTGAGTAAAAGAAAATATGTTTCTCCACTACTTTTGCCTTAGTCACTTCTTTTTTTTTCTTGGAATTTTAATTTCCATTAGACTATTATCCCCTTATTGCCAATTTATTCCCAAATTTCCTTTTATCCAAGGACACCTGAAGAATTAGGAAAGAGCAGACATTTGCCTCTTCCACATACCTCTCAACTTCTTAGAGCAAGAAATCTAGACAAAGACTGATATAATGGGGCTACAAAGGTCCAAAAATAGGGACACATTTTGAATATTGCTCTTATAAACTTAAAAAGTTGCTAGAAAAGCAGGATTTGTGTTAGCATGCATATTTCTGAAGGATATGAAGTCTGAAACTCAAAGGCATGTCATTATTTAGTGACTTTAATCCTAAGATCATCCCAGCGATTTGTCAAAAACACAATTTTTATGAGAAAAAGACCAACAATATGAGGCAAAAATCTGAACATTCTGCAAAAATCTGTACAGTTGAGAGGTTTGCTCCATGCTGTGTACCTAGGAGTTTTTTTATCCTCCAAACATATCCTTAACACGTCCCAAGCTTACCTTCAGCATGGCAATTTATAGGTGCACCAATGTAATGGGGCTTGCAATGCTGGCCTAGTAGTATTTGTTCTCTTCCCAAAATCCAGCTGCAGCATTATTCACCACTTCCCATGGCAAGTCCATGTCCCTATCCTTATCACATGGCAAGTCCATGCCCCTATCCTTATTTGCTTTCTGCTCCTTAATATTCTGCCAACCCAAATGTCGTAACAGCAACACATGTCATTGTGTCTCACTTCTTCCACCATGGCCATGTTCTACAGTGCTCAGATGTACTACCCACACCTAGATAAGCAGGTCTGCAATTGTACAACACCGACAGAGGGCGGTAAACCCCAGTGACTGATGCTATCATTCAACAGTGGTTGAAAGATTTATTTCTTTGTTTGTTTGCTCCTAATAACTGCCCTATTTAGCAAGAAATCAGGTGCAATGCAAACCATGCCTGACGCAGCTCAAGTGCACACTTCTATGCACCCCCAGTTCCAGCTGACCTGCAGGAATATTCCTAGGTGAGCCCATGCTCCTCAGTAGCTGGTTGCAAGGGAGAGTGCTTGTGGTGGGATTCTGACAGCACCCTTCCTCTAGCATCAAAGGATCATAGAAGATTACTAGGCTATAGACCTAGAGGTCATTTTAAGCCTAGCCATTTCAACCCAATGTAATACAGTAGAGGTACTAGTCAATACTCAAGATTGCATTTAGTGATGACTGCCCATGTCTAGAAGGCTTGTGGGCAGTATCTTTAGTAAGAATTTATGATGCCCAATCCACTTATCCAGGTCCCTCTTGAAGAGTGTCACAGAGGTGCTCTGTTTCACATGAATTGGTAGTCTGTTCCAAAGATGAGGCAGTTGTTGGGAGTTAAATCTTTCCCTCCATGTCCTATTTAAGACACAGCCCATATTTAATTTCCTGGAACGGGTATCCCTAGACCCATTTGATTTATGGATATGCAGTAAGTTCATTAGGTTTGGGTCTTGGGTTGCTTTGCTGGCCAAGCATAAATCTACCCTAAGAAGTCCATATAATATGGAGTATAGTGACAGGGATTTTAGTCGGACTGTGTAAGGCATAGGCTGGAGGCCCTTATTCTTCTTTGTTAGAAACTTCTGAGGTCTCTTTAATTGCTGTAGGTGCTTAGTATGGTACATAACAAATGGGGTTTTATACTCAATTATACTCCAGATAAGTGCTGAGTATAGGGGGGGGTTATAACTTCTTTTGCTCTTGAGGTGATGCCTTTGCTAATCAAGTGAGCTATGTGGAATGCTTTCCTTACAATGGTAGACACATAGTGGTCAAAGTTAAGGTCACGGTCAACCTGTGATCCCAGGTCCCTTACCACTACATGGGTACTTATTGTATTGGTATTGATTTGATAGTGTGAAGGGACATTGTTTGTGCTGAAGGGAATGATGATACATTTCTTTGCATTCAGTTTGAGACTGTGACTAATACACCAGTTGATGGTCTGTGTGAGACCATACAGTAGTACACTGACATCATTTGGGGACTCAATGATTGTACCTAGTTTGCAGTCACCTGCAAACTTGGTCAGCCACGACCCTTTAGTTTTGACCTGAACTTCTGAGAAGTATATACCGAACAGTAAGAGGCCCAGCACTGACCCTTGGTCAGCCCACTGTTAACAGGTCTGCTGGTTGATGTGGAGTCACCCACTTTGATAGTGGGTGATAGGATGGGCAACTTGGCATCACCGTCTCAGTTCACTCTGTTGCTGGCCAGCTGTTCAAGTGCACAGACCACACACAGATGGAATCCAAGTCATCTGCAGAAGCCTTAGGACCTAAACTAATATACTTCTATTACAGTCAGTCTTGGCATAGTATACAAATACTTGAACATGTTTCTTTGCCCATATTCCAAATAAAAGTATCATTCCAAAGCGTTTCTGTTTGCACCATTTCTTCTTCTGTCAGCAATATAATGTCTTCTAACCCTATTACGTAAGCATCTACTGCAGCACACCATTGTGAAATACTAATTCTTCTCTTAATATTCTTCATACTGTTCACTTTCAAAGCTAACATTTTCAGCTTTATAGAACAGTTATTAGAATAACCGTCTTATTCTTTACTTTTCTTATTCTCTCTTACCATTGTATTTTTAAATTTTGTTTTTCTCCAAACTGTCTTTCCTATTGATTTTTTCTTGCCGTTTACTATATGCCACACTGACTCTACTTTACTTCTTTCATCTCTCTCTCTCTTTTTTTCATTTTTTATCATTGTATTTCCTTTTAAATTTAAATACCATTTCTATGTTTTTGTTGTGTTGTGTGTTTTTGTATAGCATTCTTTTCTAACTCTTTTTCTTATATAATTTCATTTTCTTTTTCATTTTCTTGTATTTTGACCTCACATTGTAACCATGAATGTCATGTAGTACCATATTTCTTTCATTTCACTTCACATTTCTTTGCATTATGAACTGTCTGACCACATAAATAACATCTTTATTGTTACATTCATTAATTAAATGATCACTTTTAACACAAAAATATAAAGTCTTTGGTTGTCCTCTGTACATCAGAAAACCTCTGTTGCCATGTACATTAATAATACTAGGTATGTGTATCATGTTGTCATTTTCTATTTTTTAAATTATTCCACATTCTAAATCCACAGTCTATAATCCTCCTTCATCATAAATTTTAGTAGTGTCCACCACTTAGGTTCATAGGTTCATAGGTAGGTACTAGGCTATTGGCTATACAAGCCTAGCCATAAAGGTACCCTCATTTTCGTCACCCAAGAAAATTATTTTCCTGTGCCCCTGTCAAGCAGAACCACAGAAGTGATCCCCGGGGTGAATTTCTTATTACCCATCCAATTATCAAGATTTTTCTTGAAGAGTGCTAATGAGGAGCTCTGTTTGACATAGATAGGTAGTCTGTTCCAGAGTATGGGAAGTCTCTGGGACAGGAATCTATCCCTCCAGCGTGTTCTGTTTATTGTGGTGACAACGTTTAGGTCCCTAGAGTGTGTAGCTTGGAGGGATTGGGATTTCTTTAAGTGGAGCATGTCTAACAGATCTGGGTTTGACATAGCTTTGTATGTTAGGCAGAGATCGCCTCTGAGTAGGCAATATGCGACGGAGTAAAGCTGGATTTTTTTGAGACAGTCCGCGTAAGGCATCTGTTTGAGGCCAGTAATCCTCTTTGTGAGGTATTTTTGCGGCCTTTCCAGTTATTGTAGATGTCTTGTGAGGTACATACCAAAAGGGGCGTTGTACTCTATAACGGGTATAATGAGTGATGCGTAGAGGGGAACAATGACCTCTTTTTTTCTGGATGAGAAACCTTTTGTGATGAGGTGTGCCACGTAGAAGGATTTCCTGACCACTGTGGTGATGTGATTATCAAAGGAGAGACTACTGTCCACCTGTGTCCCAAGGTCTCTTATCTCACTTTCGGTGTTAAGTAGACTACCGCCTATGTGGTGGTTCATGGGTACAGAGTTTTTACCAAAGGGGATGACAGTGCACTTTTTGTCATTGAGCTTGAGACCATGGCTTTGATACCAGGCATCTGTCTCAGTGAGGCCCTTTTGCAGGATGTCCACATCATTAGGAGTTTCGATTATGGCTCCTAGTTTGTGGTTATCTGCAAATTTAGTTAGCCAAAGACCTTCTGTATTAGCCTGTACTTTAGAGAAGTAGATACCAAACAGGAGAAGACCCAGGACTGAACCCTGTGATACTCCACTTGTCACTGGTCTGAAGTCTGATTTGGAATCTGCTACTTTCACAGTGTGGGTTCTGTCAGTAAGCCAGTTGGCAACTCATCTTGTGACATAGGGATTTATACCTAGTTTAGTGAGTTTATCTGTAATTCCAGAGTGGGGGATGGTGTTGAATGCCTTGGCGAGATCTAGATAGGCTGTGTGAACTACCTTACCCTCATCTATGGCTTTGGTGACTACTTCAAAGAAGTCTATCAGGTTTAGGAGACATGAACTGCCTTTTACAAACCCAAACTGTGTGGGGTCCAGATTTTGGAGATCTCCAATGTCTTTGTTTATGAGTTCCATGATGATACATTCCACGGCCTTGCAGACCAGGCTCGTCAGGCTAATGGGGCGGTAGTTCCCGGGGTCTGTTGTGGCCCCACCTTTGTGGAGTGGGATAACCGTCGCAGTGCGCCATTCAATGGGCACAAAGCCTGAGGTGAGGCTATGATTGAACATGGTACTTAGATGAGGTGCCAGTTCATTCTGTAGTTCATGTAGAAGGCAGCCTTGGATGTTGTCAGGTCCCATGGATGCTGTGTTCTTGGCTTTGGAGAGTGAGGTTTTTACCTGTGCAGCCATGATTACAGGAACTTTGCATTCTTCCGGTATAAAGATGGGCCCTTTAGGGGTGAGAGGGGGTAAAGGTAGCACTGAACCTATCTGCCAGGATGTTGGCAATATCAGTTGGTTCTGTATATTTAGTGTCATTGTGCTGTAACCCAGAGCAGATCGGAGTGCTGCCATTGAGATTTTTGACATAGCTATAGAATGCTTTGTGGTTGTCTTTAGAATTAGTGGTGATTTTGTTTTCATAACTAGCTTTGGAGGATTTTATGAGAGATCTCAGCTTCTTACTGAGGCTGACCAGGGAGTTCCTCCAATCGTGGGATTTTACTCTTTTTTTGCAACAGTTTCTTTCTTCTGTTGTAGAGTTTGTTTATGGCAGAAGACCACCAAATTGGCTTTCTTTTTTTGGAGGATAGCATCTTGGTTCTGTTAGGGATAGCACGATCCATGCACTCATGTAAGTGCTTATAAAGTGCATTTGTGTAGGATTCAGCAGTCGTATCTCTATTGTCCATCTGCATGGGTGTCGTGAAGTTTGCCACTTCTGTCTTAAGAAGAGTGAAGTTGGCTTTGGAGAATTTTTTTACAGTTGTTTTCCTAATCGGGGGTGGGAGCATTATGTGGATGTCTAGGGTGATTAGCTTGTGGTTGGATCTGACCAACGAGGAGCTGACCTCTGGTGTGGAACACCGGTCACCCATGTTGGTGATGACCAGATCTAGGATATTGCTGCCCCTGGTGGGGGTGTGGATAAATTGATCCAAGGCATTGGAATTGATGATTTCCAGAAAACGTTGAGCAAAAGAGTTGGTACATGAGTAGTTTTCCCAGTTAATGGTAGGGTAGTTGAAATTACCCATTATTAGAGTGTTGAGTTGCACCTTAATATTTTCCAGTGTGTCAAGAAAAGAGGAGTGGGAATCCTGGAGCATGGTGGGGGGGTCTGTAGCAAGCTACAATCTGGATTTTCATTTTGCCCTGACTTTGTTGAACTTGGATAATCTCGGATGCATTATGCTAAGCAACTATCTTGGAGGTGTGGATATCCTTAATGAATATGGACACGCCTCCACCTTTAGTGTTTCGGTCCAGGTTTAGTGGCGAAAAGGTGTGGTATGAATTATAGCCTGGTAATGCAGGGGTGCTCTCTGGAGCTTTGAACCAGGTCTCTGTCACTGCACAGATGTCAATGTTCTCCATATTAAGGAGTGCCTCGAGTGAGTGCATTTTGAGGTTTAGACTTCTAGCATTGAGTAGCATTACCCTTAGATTTTGCTTGCTTGTACTTGTTATGGTGGTGAATTTGTCATTTGAACCTTTCCTAAAAAAGGCACTATAGGGGTGCCAGTATCTGGAATCTCAAGACCGACAGGTGTAGGCCATCTCTGACAAAGCAGCGTGGTCTGTCGATCATGTCATCCCAGGCAGACGGATACTGTATTCCCTTAGAATGACACCAGAAGCTTAGCCAATTGTTAAAGGCAATGATTTTGTCCTTGTACTGTGGTATCATTCTGGGTGATGGCAGGATGCTACTCAGGGCTAGAGTCATACCTGCCTGGTTTACAAGATCAGAGAGCTCCTCCATGTCTCTTTTCATGTAGTCCAGGGAGATACATTTCAGGTCATTCACACCAACATGGGCAATGACAGTCATATTTGTACTTGTTGTGGAGTGACCTGAGTGAGTGCATTATGTGGTGGATCCCGGCACCTGGCAGGCAGCTGACAGTAACTTTTTCCTTGTTTAGCCTGGTGAGTGGAACATCAGTGTGCCTGACTATAGAGTCACCTATGACTAGAGTGTTGGGTATGTTATGCCTTATGGGCTGTAGTTAAGGGGCACACTGAGTATGTGGGCTATGTGTCGCTTAGGTTTTGTTGGGGGGGTGGAGGTTGCTTATATTTCTGCTTTGGAGGTCTCTGTTGTTTGGGCAGGTTATAACTGAGAGCTTCCATGAATGTAGGTGTGTGTTTTGTGCTTCTGTGTGTGTGTGTTTTGGTGGTGTAGGTTTTGAGGGACTATGTGATGAGTGTGGCGTGGTGCAAGTGTTTACCTTCTCCTCTTGACTGCCTAGTCCAGTCTTTGGTGAAGAGAGCTTTGCTTCCAGTTTGGCTATATAAGTGCATCTCTCACAGGTCGTAGTGTTGGGTGATAGGAGGAGATAGTTGTCTGTGTACATGAGGCAATTGCTGCATTGTCCCAAGATGCCCAGATTCATCAGGTAGACAGGAGAAAACACCGGGAGCTGACCTTTAGACATGCCTGAATATGTGCTTAGTTATGAAGTACTAAAAACTGTTTTCCTCTAGACAAGTGAGGAAAGTTGAGTGCTGTAGTAATTTGTAACTTATTTAGTGCTAACAATGAGTTCTGAACAAGTGCTGAGTGCTAAAACTAAAAAGCTGGCTAGTTGCAAGGGAAAATTTGAAGAACAGACTTTATGGTGCCAGGAATAGTTTAACCCTAGTTAAGTGGGAGGGGGGCTCAGGAGCTCATAAATAGTCCTGGACACAGCAAATCCATATCCGGACAAGACCTGCCACAGGAAAGGGGGAAGCAAGCTTAGATTTTTTTTTCAGTAAAAGTGAAAATGGAGAAAGCGGGAACAGAAGTTAATTCAACGTTAAGAATCTGAGTGAGTTGGCCTTCACAAATGTTTTCTGTTAGATTGAATGAACTAATGACACTAGACTGGGAGGAGTGTCACAGATCAAATATACAGTATGGGTGGGCAACTGCAAAACCACCAAGTACAACAGGCCTCTATTAAGATTATGCCACCTGAGCAGAACACAGAAACCTCACTTTAAAAGCATAGAAAGAAAATCCACAAAGAGAAAATACAAGTCTCAGTATGAAAAAGCAGTTAAGTAATTTAGTAATTAAATAAAAATGCAATTATAGTAATGTACACTATTACATTTCCTAGCTGTAGCCACTAAATGAAAGTTTTAAACAGATCAAGGAGCAAAAGCAGACTCTAGAGAATGCTTTTAACTGTAAACAGACAATTATAGTAAAGCACACTATTACAGATCCTAGCTGTAGAACACAGAAACCTCAAAAATCAAAAATGCACAGAAAAGCTTGGCTAGAGCACTCACAAACAGAATACAACTCTTAGTATGAAAAAGCAGTTTACAGTTAAGTAATTCATTAAACATGCAATTAGAGTAATGAAACAGTATATAGCAATGAAAAAGACAGTTAAAACAGTATAAAACAGTACATAAATGCAGTGAAACAATAAAAAAGCTTTATAACAGTGCAAAATGTAGTAGATCAACTGTATAGCACAATTATAAGCATTTCAGAAGTGCAGTTCAGTGAAATAAGTGTAAGAAATAACGTATCCTGCTCTTGGAATCTTAAGGAATTTCCACTTAGTTTCAGTAATGCAATGCAATCCACAGCCTGAGCAATACAAGCAGAACCTTTATAAGACACAGAGTTTATATACCAGTAAGAATGGAAGAGCTTGAAGATCAAATTACTACTCAGCCCCTGCTATTACCCAATCACTTGTACTACAGAAGGTCAGGAGGCCTTGTTACTCTCAATAATAATGAAGACAATCAGCAGAAAATGGCTGCCAGAAACACAGGAAACTCAAACAAAACTACCAGCCTAGACAACAGGCCTCTATCAAGATTATGCCACCTGAGCAGAACACAGAAACCTCACTTTAAAAGCATAGAAAGAACACCCACAAAGAGAAAATACAAGTCTCAGTATGAAAAAGCAGTTTACAATTTAGTAATTAAATAAAAATGCAATTATAGTAATGTAGACTATTACAGTTCCTAGCTGTAGCCACTAAATGAAAGTTATAAACAGATCAAGGAGCAAAAGCAGACTCTAGAGAATGCTTTTAACTGTAACCGTAAACAGACAATTATAGTAATGCACAATTTTACAGTTCCTAGCTGTAGAACACAGAAACCTCAAAAAATCAAAAATGCACAGAAAAGCTCGGATAGAGCACTCAGAAACAAAATACAACTCTCTGTATGAAAAAGCAGTTTACAGTTAAGTATTTCAGTAAACATGCAATTAGAGTAATGAAACAGTATCTAGCATTGAAAAACACAGTTAAAACAGTGTAAAACAGTACATAAATGCAGTGAAACAATAAAAAAGCTTTATAACAGTGCAAAATGTAGTAGATCAACTGTATAACACAAGTATAAGCATTTCAGAAGTGCAGTTCAGTGAAATAAGTGTAAGAAATAATTTATCCTGCTCTTAGAATCTTAAGAAATTTTCACTTAGTTTCAGTAATGCAAAGCAATTCACAGCCTGAGCAATACAAGCTTCTTTATATATATATTTATATGTATATATATATATATATATATATATATATATATATATATATATATATATATAAAACTTATTTATATATTGTCAACAAATATTATCTCACTTCTTTTGCTCCCACTTCATTTCTTAACTGGATCAAGATTCTGTATTTTTGTTTGCCTTAAAAGTGCTAGCACAACATATTCTGACCATGGAAATTCCACTTTCGTTTTTTTCATAACCTACAAAAAGTTTTATTAGCCAGGCCAGTTTCAAAAAACAAGCCACAAAAATGTTTCTTTGTTAATTAAATTGAAAACTCTAACCTCTTTAGCTTTTACTCCCAGAAGTACATTAACATTGTCCCATACCGCATATCAGTCCAGGCCTTTTTCCTTTTTACTGCCCACCCAAACAACATACTTTTTCTTTCCTTCCTTCATCTCTGTCTTCTCCTTAGTTCCTTCTTCCAATGTTTGAGCATAGAACATCTTTTCTGGAACCTTCTCTGGCTCCTTTTCCTTCTGTTTTTCTCCCTCTTCTATTTTTGCCATAATGTCACTTCAGGATATAGCAGTTCCACTTTCTGGCTCACTTTCTGGATAACTAGCTCCTCCAGATACTCATCCCTCAACCCTCTTGACTGGAGGGTTGGAATATGCTGTTTTTGGCATTTCAAATAGCTTATTATGGAAATTTTCTTCTGAATACATCTCCATCACTGCACTTAGCTCCATCTCTTTCATGATCTCCTCACCATCAGCAGACAATATTTTCTCTGCTGCCACATTACCTGAAAACATTTCTGGTAGAGCTCTACCATTTTTTTCTTCATTTTCAACACATTTAACTTCCAAATTGCCTTTGCTGTCAGCAGCAATGTTGCTCCTTGGTCCTCATGGCTGCCTCCATGCCTGGACAGGAAACAGGAAATCAGGATGTGTAACACCCAATCTCTTTTACCTACTGCAAAGAGTAGGGGAAGTTCTCTAATGCCTTGATCAAATTTCTTCTTGTAGTATAAATACCACCAAGGGTGTCCAATGAAAAGACACTACTAGCATAGTGGGACTAAGCTGGTCAACAAAGGAAATTTAAATTAAAAGTTTTAAATTAAATCCATTTATCTGCCTTCATTTCAAGAGAAGAAAATAGTGTGCATGCTGACAGGCTTGAACAGTGTTTTGGTAAATGTGAGAGAGGAGCGAGAGAAGTAATTATACACCAGAATGGTTGTGAGTCAGCTCCATTCTCCTGCCCAGGACCACATTTAACCATGATCTGGCTCTGACTAGAGTGTGTAATATACTACAAAAAAAGTCTCTGTTAAGTAGGAATACAGAGCTCTTTTGGTTATGGTGCTTGCTGATGCAAAGATAGTCTATATATGTGGTTGCCTAAAAAAAATCATTCAACTATGGTCACAAATTCTAATAAAAAAACAACTGACCACTAAGCCTTAAAGTGACCATAGCAATGAAAACATAAACCATGATGGAAATTTTGTATGTACTAGAGAATGCTATAAAGGGCTTCATAGCAATGGTTGTATATCATTGTCTCTAGTTATGTTGTGTACTAAAGGAAATCACTTATTATATAAAGACATAACACACTAACTGATAAAATGCTTTATGACTGGAGAACATAACAAATTATATCAAAAATAAACCCCAAGGTTTTTCCAGCAGTGACGTATGTGCTCGGAATGCTGTGCTACTTCTGAGATTGACTTTCTTCTTAATTATTAATGGACTGCTCTCGGTTTTCTTCTGACTGTGTATTTAGTGCTGCATACTCTTTGACCATACTGACAACTATCAAGTAGAAATTGTTCTAACACTAGAAAGTTAGTGTTTTAAATTAAATTTATCTGACAGCTTCATCTGTTTCAGTTACAAATTCAGTATGATAAAGAAAAGCAAAAGAAAGAGTAGGTGTCAGAGACACTAAAAAGAAAAAATGTTTTGGAGGTAACCAAGTGTTTTCTTTGGAAAACATGGGTCAGAACCTGTGACAGCATAAATTATGCAGTATCGTGTCAATCCAGAAGTGAAATAACTAATGGTTTCATGTTTACTGATGATGACAGTTTTATTTTTGTTCCATACTGATGAATGAAATGTATCATAACCCCCGGGGTGACAAATAGTTCTGAATATGTCAAGGAATGCACATGTAATGGATAGGCCTGTTGGCTTGTACTATTTACCAATTGCCACTTTTATGGAATTAAGGATGTAGAATAAGGAGAACTGCTTGATGCAGGAAAAAAAATATTCTGTATGGTGTGCCAAAAACAGTGAACACTTTGTGAAGTAAGAAATGCAATGGTTTCTGCAGATGATGACTACAGAATAAATTAATTTAGAAAGGAAGTGAAAAAGAGTTTAAGACTTAAAGAGTTTATATGGTTGCAAAAAACATTATGTCAAATACTGCTGGAAGTGTGTTTTGTGTTAAACTTTATGTTAACTTATATTCTGAAATTGTCCATATACAGTTAAGTTAAATACACCAAAAGCATGCTTTTAATTAACTATACAAGCAAATTACTGTAACGTTAGTATATTTAAAACTGCTAAAGCTTGATCATACAAACTAATTACTGAAATGTTAGTATATTTCAAACTGCTAAAAGCTTGAACATTGTTTTCCAGCATATTAACATTTTTATTCAAAGAATTAAAAATAATGCATTTCAGAAAATAACTTATTAAAGCAGATTCGTATCCTATTTTTGACTTGCAGCTTTGCTTGCCTTATAAGTAAAACAAATAAAACAAACTGGAAATCCATTATTTTATTTGAAAGATGCCATTATAAAACTTTTGTTCAGTTGTGAAAAAATAAGCATTCATTTACTCTCCAGGAACTTCAAAGGGAATATTATGTATGAAAATATACTCTGTATGCCATTTGAAGGTGAATTTAATACATCTTTGGCATGCACAGACTTGTCTGGTATTAATAAACCCCTGGAAGGAAAATAGTGCCCAAAACTAGTTGGATAATACTTCATCTGCAGTGCTGGGAAATTATCTGTGCATAACTTTTTGCAGTTAAATTACTTGAGAACAGGAGTTGGTTTAGAGCATAAAATATAAAGCTTACCATAGCCAGATTCTTAGCTTCAGTTTATTACACTGAACATTTCTCTTTCTCTCTCTCTCTCTCTCTCTGTCTCTGCTATTACATATTTCTTGCACACTAGTTGCAGTCTATAACCTTTATACTGCCTGAAACTTCCTTACATCTAAGAAATCCTCAGTCCAGCCTACAACATATTGCATCATATGGACTGCCATTGTCTGTGCCCAAATTTTGACTACACACCATTCACCTGTAGAAGGCATGTTAAGTGAAAAAAGGTAATGTATAACAGAACAAAGGCAACAAAAATGCTAATTATATACCTTCCACTTTGAAATAATTAATGACTAACAAGGATCATTACAATGTTAAGGCACTTAAAAGGTGCACTATATAGTCCTATTGACTAAAGAACATTAAATACCGTGGAGATAGTTTATTTTATCACATCTGAAATGTAGAAGTACTAGCTAGCAAGAGATTCCTTATAGCCTGTACATGCACTTTGCATGATTAAACTTTTCCTAACTGAATCAATAATCAAATAAGGAGGGTTCATCAAGAGCAAGACCAGAGCAGCATAAAGATGTAGAAATAAATATCTCAGACGAATATCCAATGACAAAGTATAAACAGTGATCTTAATCTTTATTGAGTTCCTTGACAAGACTCAGTATCATTAGAATAGTCCGGTGACTAATATTTAGAAACAGGGAGCTTTAAAGTAGTACCTTAATGTTTAAATGGGAGCTCTTTGTGAAGACTGGTAGAGATGGTTGAAGGCTGCAAGCCCAGCCAGATAGAATTGTGCAT
This sequence comes from Protopterus annectens, assembly GCF_019279795.1. NCBI lineage: Eukaryota > Metazoa > Chordata > Ceratodontiformes > Protopteridae > Protopterus > Protopterus annectens. Next base: position 250,859,843 of record NC_056732.1, read on the forward strand.
ATAATTCTATCATTTGTAAATATGAATGTTGAACTTAGAACAATGTGGCAACATTGCCATCTGCTGTAAAGAAAGCTAAGTCAAGCATTTCTTGTTGGTCCTTTGAAATTAAAATTATTTCATCACTGCCTTTGATGTTTTACAAGTCGGCTCCAGTGTGGCTAGATGAAGGCTTCCTGCCTATTGTTTTAAGGCTAAAGTTAATGACCAGAATTTACATATGGAATGTCCTTTATTGCTGTAAGTGTAAAAGAATGTAAATGCAGTTTCTGTCAGTCGGGGAACACCAGGAAAGTGTAAAAGATGATGTAATGTTTAGCAGGGCTGCAGTTTCAATTTAAACAGTGAGAACTAGATATTATTAAGCATTTTTGTCTGGACATCCAACTCAGCACTGCCTTATGCTCTCTTTATGTAAGTAGTATGTTAGAATTTTGTTTTCCCTTAAAAGTAGCTAGGAATTAGAAAATATTAGACTAAGTGTTTTTTCTGTGATGTCAGAACTGTACTACTGATTTATTTTAAGTATTTCTGTGTGATCTCTTTTGACTGGCACTGTATAGTAGAAAGTATTGTCTTGTGGTTTTAATTATTTATTATTAAATATTTTAAAACCTTTTAACTGTGGCTGGTTTGTGTAGAGATAATTTAAGCTCTTTAGGGTACTTATATGCCTTTGGTAAAACTGTACATAACCACTCTAATAAGCCTTGACTGTAGTCACACTTACCAATTGGATAATAATATTGCACAGTAATAATTAGACACCCTTTAAGGGCCTTTGGGTAGCTGATAATTATTAGTGGGTGGTGACAGCTGGTACTACCATATAGTCTGGGAAATAGGGGCACAGCTGGAGAACCTGTGCCAGCCTTCCCCAGATATGCCTGTGTGGTTGTGTAAACTCTTATCTCAAAGTGTGTGTGTGTGTCAGTTACTTGGGCAGGCACATAAAGCACTGGTTGGACAGAGAGAGTGCTGGAGATTTTAGCTTGCCCACTAGGCTGAGATTTGGAACCTATAGATATGCCAGTGGGGAGTCTCATTGAGGACCTAGGGAGCAAGGGAGCGACCAGCCCCGGACTGACTGTGATCTCTGTGTGCTCTTAAGGGAAATTGCATTTTACTGTGTGTATTTGTTATCCTTTCATCATATATGAGATGCTCTCTCTGGTGTTAGTGGTAAGGATTGAGGCTCCTTGATTGCTGGGCCAGGGCACGGGCATCACACTCGTCATCAGTCATATGACAAAATGATCGATGGAGCATTCACTCATACCTAATCTGCTTGTGCAGTCTACATCTGAGGTTGTGAGAGACAGCAAGGAAAGATGATCAACAGATCATAGATTGTAAAACCAATATGGCTATATGGTCCCTCTCTAAGAAGTTTTATACATAGTTTACTTAAGGGGTGATACTGTTAGTCAGGAAGGTTAACCTGATATAATAATAGCAACCTCTTATATCCACTAGATGATTATTACTCTTGAGATTTTTCAAGCCTTTAATAATAATTTAAAATTTCTGGCATATTTAAGTAACTTTTTGATTCAAGGTCATCCTTATAATGATGTTACGCCGATAAATCTCTCTAATATGAAAAGACCTAAAGAGGATGTTTTAGCAAAACTGTGTTAAACTCCCCATCTTAATCAGGATGTTTGTATTATTGAGGGCTTATATTAAAGACAATGAATTTTCTGTTACCTGAAACCTCCTATTGAGGGCGTTTTTGGCTGAATATGTAGTACTTTTCATCTTAATGAGGATGTTTCTATTTTAATCTTTCGGTATTAGGTTGTTCTGTTGCATGTAACATCGTATAGAGGGTATTTCGTTCACTTGTGTAGAACTTCTCTTCCTAATAAGGGCATTGTATTTTTTTATGTTTTTCAGTGAAATCCCTCTTTTGCTTATTTAATCTTTAAAATGACGTTTGAGCATTTGTATTTGTAGTCTCATCCTGATAAGGACAATTTTATTCCTATGGCTTTAAATAAGCAAAGTCTCTGGATGCCTTAGTTCTTTTTAAAATTCTTTATTGAGTTGGCAGATGAGCGTTCTTCCTTATCATTGAAAACCATGGTCAAAGCCATAGTATTTATTACAGTAATTCTGAGGTGTGTGTGATGGGAGCTGTCCACCTTCGGGTTTGTCTATTGGCTGAGACAATCTAGAGATGAACGTGTTACAGTAAATCCCCGCTCTCTGGTGACTTTTGCTTTTTTTGTCCTTTTGTTACAGAAAAGGTGCCAAATATTAACAATGGCAAGGTCCACTATATCCTGAGAAAATGTTAAAACAAAAAAAGAAAAACTTTTTGATTAAGTTTGAATAGACACCATGTTATGAAAATTCTAATCCTCACCGTCTGGTGACTTTTGCCTTTTTTGTCCTTTTGTTACAGAAAATGTGCCAAATATTAATAATAGTAAGGTCCAGTATATCCTGAGAAAATGTTAAAACAAAAAAGAAAAACCTTTTGATTAAGTTTGAATAGACACCATGTTATAAAAATTCTAGAGTTAGTTATTTTCACCAAGTATTCTCCTTTTGTTTGGGAATTTCAGCATTATCACTTCATCAGATGTGCCTACAATCCCTGCTATTAGCCATTATGGTTTAAGTATAATAAAATTCACAAATCGTTTCACCTGCTTACCCAAATACAGTCTTATGTTTGTTAGAGAGCTTTACCCACATACAAAGCTTAGCATTAAAATGATAAGAAAAAAAATATACATATCCTTCAGATGATGGGCATCATAGAGGCTTTATTATTCTTGGTTTATTCATTACACTCATGGTGGAATCTCACTGTCTTATTGGAGAGCTTTATTATTGCGCCCTTAGGGAATCTGCCAGTAGTTTTAGTATAATGGTGGAGGACAAATTTTATCATTTGATGCAATGAACCTAAAATTGAAAAATAGTGGATTAAAGTTAACAAAAATTAAGAGATAATAAAAAATAAATAAATAAACAAAAATCATTGTCTTATATTGTGAGGGAAAAGAGAGTTTCCTAGTGTGCACAGAGTTTTAATGTTCAAGTGTTTTAACCATATACAGTTTAAATTACTTTTAATATGCACCAAAGTGCATCAGTATAAAAAAATCTAGCTATTATTTTAGCATTTATGCATTTATTACAGATTCAAATGTGTCCAATGAACAGAGTTTGCTATGGGTTGCAAGTCTCTTCTGTTTGGAGGCTCTCTTTAGACTAAAGGAGAGAGACTGCATATTTATGGGAGTCAATTTATGTTGTTTGTAGACATGGGATCACGGATGGTAGTGGAAGTACAGGGGTAAAGGGTTAAATTAATGATTTAAAAGCCAGCTCATTTTTAGTAATAGATTATTATGAAATAGTTATGCCAGTAATGAGATGCTGTGATGGGGGGAATGTTTGATTGCTGAATTCAGTCTGTTTATGGATGCAATGTTCCCCTGCAAGCAGGTCTGCTTTTCACTACGTACTCTCTGCAGTACTACTTTTCCCTTAAAGGTGGAGCTGTTGCAGCACCAAGCTGAAAAAAAAAATACTCAACATTTTTAATTAAGTTACGTATATGGTTGAAGTCTGATTTAGGATAAATCATGGGGGGGGGGGTTAGGTCTGGAGCTACATATGATTACCACGGGCTTTTCGGATTGGCATAGTTACCCCAGTGTATCATTACACAGAGGAAATGTGTTTACAGTGGAAGAGAGAGAAGTAATGTCCTAAATAATAACATGGGATGATTGAATCAGACAGTTAAAATTAATCAAGTTAATGGTTTACAGCTTTTAAAAGAGTGTAAATATGAATAATAAATAAAAGATTCTATTAACATGAAAGGGTGAAGTGAGGAGTTCATGGATAAAGAAGTTTATAAACATAATTAGCTATAAAAAATGGAAAGTTCTGGTACTAGCTTGAGGGAAACATGGTTCAAAGCAAATAGCAAGGGTTTTTAACAATGCCACAATCAAAGATAGATTACAGGAACTAAGGAATAATACTAATGTAAATCAATACTTGCAAAACATGAGCAAATAAATAGGATTAGTAGTCAACATTCACTTTAAACATGGGTTGGAGGAGACTTATACTTTAGGAAAAAGGAAATAGGATAAATACTACACATTAGACAATTAGCTCTCTTAGATAATATGAGAGCATTGTCCTGAGTCCCTTAGTTAGGCATGCTTACCATATATAGCTGTTACTGCATCCTTTATGGATATAATAAAATAGTATTAACTCCATTGTTAAAGACTTAGTGAATGGTGAGCAATAAAAATCAGACAGTCTACATAGTGTCAAATTCCATTTTGTCTTTTTCAAAACATCCAGTTACACTTTGTCTTTAATAGAATGTGCTCTGGTTAAGTATCCTTTGGTTTAGGATGCTGTTGATTGACATGGACATGTTCATTCCAGGGTATTTGCAGACTTGGAGTCTTAGTTGCCATTCTAGTTCTTTTTTCTCCAATTTATCATTGATGGAGCCATCAAATACTGTGGGTCTGATGCTGTCAATGATGTGAGACTTGAATACATTGCATTCTGGTTTATTGTTTTTATATTTCACTAGCATGCTGTTGGGTGAGTTTTGACGTATGTTTGTGAGGTGTCTAGCAATCCTGGTTTTAAGTTGGTTAACCATTTTGCCAATGGAAAGCTTTGCATTTTTGGCATTGAGCTCTATAGACAACATTTTGTGTGCAGCAGTTTCCATAGGCTGAGCTTACATAAATTCTTTGGTGTTGGGGGCATATGAATCCTGTTTTTTGCTCATGAACTGGCAGTAGTTGAAATTAGGTGGTCCTCATGGGTAGGTGCCATGGAGTAAATTTGGGTCAGTGGGTGCCCTCTTGTATTCAACAAAATCACAAATGCTTTTGTTTCTTCTAATGGTAAAAGTCAGGATGGGTGATAGGATCTTATTAATATTGTTTTTGCTGATGATGGTCCAGTTATCTTTGATGGTCTTAGCCAGATCTTTGTAATCAGTGGAGTAAGTCATAGTCATGCTGAACTGGTGTTCATTGTGGCTTTTGTGCACTGGAATCCTTTGGAGGAAAGGGTCCTGTTAGATATGCTCCTGAGGTTTTGGAAAGTTGCTGTCCATGGTTTTGCTTAGGATGATGGGGTTAAGGATTCCTCTGATCAATTTTAGAGAATAGCCTCTAGAATGAAAGTCTGTTTCTAGGTCAGTTGATTTATTTGTAAAGTTGCCGAGTTCCTTTGATACCATGCAATCCTTAGACCTTGGGATTTAATAACATTAATTTTACACTTGACAAGAGTGCAGGCTATCACAATGCAGTAAGAGGTTCACCGTGGTGGGTTTTCTATAAATTGTTAGTGAGTTGCTGTCCCTTAATGGTCTGGCTAATTTCTAAGTCCAAGAAATTGGCTGTCTCTTTGCTGTGATTTGAGGTGAATTTAAGGAAAGTGGCTGAATGGTTGATGTGGTTTATGAAGTCTTGAAATTCTGATTTGTTTCCATTCCAAAGGATAAATATATCATCTATAAAATGGAAGTAGCAACTGAGGTGGTAGTAGAATAGAGAGCCATATACATGCTCCCTTTCTCATTTTCCTAGGGCAGTGTCAGCAAGACTTGGGGTCATACCTCTCAACTGTACATATTTTTGCAGAATGTCCAGATTTTTGCCTCATATTTTGGTTCACTTTTCACAAACTTGTGGCTTTTCAAGAAATCACTGATAAATCATTGAAGGCCAAAATCAGAAAATAATGCCAGACATTTGACTTTCGGACTTCATAGCCTTCAGAAAATTCATGCTAATACACAATCTGTTATTCTACCAACTGTCTAAGCTTGTAAGAGCAATATCTATTTCTTTAGAAAAGAAAATTAAAGAACACTTTGTGGAACTCTTGAATCTGGTAGTTATACTATCGCTTAAGGAATCACTACCAAAAATAAATGCTGAGAGTAGATACAATTATGTGTATAAGGTCACTGTGGTTATTTAACAGCTTTGTGATGACAAGGCAGTAGGTGTGGTGCACTCCTGGGTGTATTGTCCTTTGGATGAGATATTAAACTGAGGCCCCATCTGTCTGTGTTAATGGTATATGCTGTCAGATATTTTACATTTACCTGAGCTATTGAAGAGTAGGCTTTTTTATTTGTACGCATATTTACAATTTATAATTTTACATATTTACAGTATTTACAGTATTTACATATTTTAACATCATTCAATACATTGATATTTCCATTTTAAGTATTCCCCCCACCAAAACCATATTTTTCCAGTATTTTTGTCAAAGTCCATTTTCCATTGTATCTGATTTCATTAAATCTTTCATTCCATAAAGTCCATGTTACATAGAATATGATTCTGTCAATTTTATTAGCTTCATTCTGGGATCTTGTCTCATAATCTCTCATGTCCATGTTTAACATTTCAAAATTTAAATATGTTTTAATCAAATCACATTTACATACTTCTTTCCACAGTTTTTTGAATTCTCTCATATTTAAAAAAAATGTTCTGTGGTTTCCAGTTATTGACATTTATCACATATTCTATCCTGTTTCTCTTGTATGGCATATTTTCCCCACTGGTAATATTCCTATGGACAACCTCCATGAAAAATCATTGCATCCGTTAATTCTTTTGTCATTTCTGTATCTCATCATTATTGCTTTCTTCTTATCTGTCTCTAACTCCTTCCATTGATCCACTAAATAATAGGATATACATATATGTTCTTTTCTATCATATTCTTTCTTAATTTCCACAATATAATTTTGCTGTAAAATTCATTCAATTCTTCATTAATAACACTTTTACTTTTTTCATTTCCATTTCTTCCCAAATTTTTCTTTATTTACAATACATTATGTTTCTGTCAAATCTTTATTATTTTCATTATTCCTTTTAGTACTTTACACATACTTATTTAAGCTGCATGCACAATTGGATATATCAGCCCCAATCCCACTTTTTCATCTTTCATATATAAAATTTCCCTCTTAACTGGGTTCAGTTTTGAACCCCAAATTAATTAAAAAAAATGTCTGCATGATTTCCTTTTCATATTTCATTGCCATCATATACACATCTGCAATATAAACTATTTTACCTATTATTATGATGTTTATTAAATGTGCCTTCTTTTTGTATGAAAATCTATATGTCTTCCAAAATGTGATCATGTCCTTGATTCCTTTAATAACTTTAATCCATTGTTCATGTCTGTATTCTGCCTTCCAAATACTATTCCTAAAATATCTATACTCTTTTCACTACAATCCACACCCCATAGCACCCTCATACCATAATCCTTTGCTTTTCTTTTTATTTATGCCTAAACCAATTTCTTCAACCACGTGCTCAGTTTTTCATTAATTTTTCTATCCAAACTTTAGTTTTTGCTATTACTACAATACCATCAGTGTAAGTATACACTACTGGTGACTCTATCCCCTCCATCATTTTATATCCTCCTTTACTTGACATTTTATTAATTTCCAGTACTACTGTGTTCAAGATTACAGCAAAGATCATACTGCTTGCAGGACATCCTTTGTTTTATATCACACTCTATTTTCAAATTTTCCCAATCCAGCTGTTTATGTTGAATTTCAAATACTTTTTTCATATATTGATTTAATTACTTGTAATATTTTTTTACTTATGTTGTATGCTTGTAAAATTCCCCATAATGCTTTATACTGAATATTATCATGTGCCTAACTGACATCACCTTTCATAATTTTTGTTTCCGCTGTTTTATTAATAATACCAACAGATATTTCCCTTATTATCTACAATAGGTCTTGACTCCCCTATTATTTTTCTCCCAAACAAATTCTGATCATATAGTATTTCTATTTTTCATTGTAGTCTTTTAGTTACTATTTGCATGAACATTTTATAATCTGTGTTCTTCAGTGTAATTGGTGTCTGATTTTTTATTTCATCTTTATATCCTTTTTTAATATAAAATTTATCATACCTATGCACATTTCTTTATACTTAATCCTAATTTCTAGCCACTCATTCATTACTTCTGTAAACACCATGACTTGCCAGTCATACATTTCTTTATACATACTATATGCAATTCTGTACAAACCTGTAGCTGAATTAATGTGCATAAGATCTCAACTCATGTATATTCATTTTATTCTCTGACTATTCATTACCTTCCTTATTTAATTTTTCACCATTATAAATTTGTTGTAAATTAACTTTTTTACTATATAAATCTCATAAATATTCTTTATTTCATAACATTTTCCTTGTTTTTTTAACTTATATCCCATATTTATTTTTAATTATTGTATTATTTTTCTTTCTTTTACTATCTTACCCAAGTATGGTGCTACTTTTTTTTTCCTTGTAAGCAATATTGTTTTGCTTATATGACAGTTTATTACCTTTATCCTGATTTCTTCTATATAATTATTTTTCTTTTTCAGAAAACATTTTTTCTTCTCTATCAAGTCTTTTAAGTATTTTTCACTTATTTTGTATTCCATTTTCTCTTTCTTCCTTCTCTTTTCTATACATTATAAAATATGTTATGTACTTCTTTTTGAATCAAATCCACCATATTGTCCAATTTTCATAAAAGTATCTCATACTGTGTTGTTGCCATAATTCTGTAATTTCATTTCGTTCTCGTGAATCAAACTCTTTCTGATTTACTATTTCTATGCCTTTTCCTATTTTAATATATTCCTCATTTTCATGAATTCTTATCCAAATCACCACATGATCAGAAAACCCACTATATTTAACTACTTTTTGTTCCATTTTTAGGCCTTCTGATATCAAAAAATAATCAATTATAATCTGTCTCTCTTTCTTTTCCTTTTCTTTTTTGTTGTCTTTCCTTTTAAATTTAAATACAATTTTATATATTTTTTCTTGTTGTGTTGTGTGTTCCTGTATAACATTTTTTAATCTATTTTTTTTGTATAATTTCATTTTCATTTTCTTTTTCATTTTCTTGTATTTCTACCTCACATTCTAACCATGAATGTCATGTGGTAGTACATTTCTTAAATTTCACTTCATCTTTCTTTGCATTAGGAACTGTCTGACCACATAAATAGCATCTTTTTTGTCACATTCATTAATTAAATGACCAATTTCTCCACAAAAATAATAAGCATTTTGTTGTCCGCTGTACCTCGCAAAACCTCTATTGTTATGCATATTAACAATACTAGATATGTGTAGCATATTTCCATTTTTAGTATTATTCCACATTCCCAACCCCAACCTATAATCCTCCATCATTATAGATTTTAGTAATGTCCGCCAGTTCTTTACATATTGTCAACAAATATTCTCTCAGTTCTTTTGCTGCCACTTCAGGTTTCAACTGAATCAAGATTCTTTTTTTTTTTTTTTTTGCCAGAAAAAAGCTTGCACAACATATTCTGAACATGGAAATTCTGCTTTCTTTTCAAAGGCCCCCAAAAAGTTTTCCATAGCCTAGGCAGTTTAAAAAAAAAGTCACAAAACGTTTCTTTGTTAATTAAAATGAAAGCTCTTACCTCTTCAGCTTTTACTCTCAGAGGTGCGATAACATTGTTGCATACCTCATATCTGTCCAGGCCTTTTTCTTTTTACTACTCATCTGAACATTTTTTTCTTTACTTCCTTTATCTCTGTCTTCTCCCTAACTCCTTCTTCTGCTGTTTCAGCATAGGACTTCTTTTCTGGAACCTTCTCTGGCTCGTTTTACTTCTCTTTTTCTCTTTCTTCTATTTTTTCCAAAATGTCACTTCAGGATATAGCAGTTCCACTTTCTGGCTCACTCTGGTTAACTAGCTCCTCCAGATACTTATCCCACAGCCCTCCTGACTAGAGGGTTGAAATAACACATTTTCTCCTGTTTCTGGCATTTCAAACAGCTTTTTATGGACATTTTCTTCTGAATACATCTTCACCACTGTACTTAGCTCCATCTATTTCCCAATCTCCTCACCATCAACAGACATTTTCTCTGCTCCCACATCACCTGAAAACATTTCTGGTAGAGATTCTACCATTTTTTTCTTCATTTTCAATACCTTTAACTTCCAAATTGCCTTTGCTGTCAGCAGTGATGTTTCTCCCTGTTCCTCATGGCTGCCTCCATGTCTGGACAGGAAAAAAGAAGTCAGGATGTGTAACACCCAATCTATTCCTCCTAGGGGAAGTTCCCCAATGCCTTGATCAAATTTCTTCTAGTAGTATAAATACCACCAAGAGTATCCACTGAAAAGACATTATTAGCCTAGTGGGACTAAATTAGTCAACAAAGGAAATTTACATTAAACGTTTTAAATGAAATCCATAGTACTTCCTTCATTTCAAAAGAAGAAAAGAGTGTGCACGCTCACAGTTTTGAACAGTGTTTTTGGTAAATGTGAGAGAGGAGAGAGAAGTAATTGCACAGCAGAATGGTTGTGAGGCAGCTCCATTCCCCTGCCCAGGCTCCTGTTTGACCATGATCTGGTTCTGCCTAGAATGTGTAATATAATACACAAATGTCTCTGTTAAGTAGGAATGCAGAGCTCTTTTGGTCATGGTGCTTGCTGACAAGATTATAATCTATATATGTGGTCTGTGGCTACTTTAAAAAAATCATTGAACTATGGTCACAAATACTAATAAAAAGCAATCTACCACTCAGCTCTAAAGTTGCCATAACAATAAAAACATAAACCATGAGGAACATTTTCTATGCACTAGAGAATGCTGTAAAGGGCTTTACAGCATTGGTTGTATATCATTGTCTCTAGTTATGTTGTGTAGTAAAGGAAACTACTTATTATATAAAGACAGAGCATGCTGACTGATAAAATGCTTTATGACTGGAGAACATAACAAATTATATTAAAAATAAACCCCAAGGTTTTTCCAGCAGTGGAATATGTGCTCGGCATGCTATGCTACTTTCAATCTCTTGCAAGTCAACTGAACACTAATAACTTCTACCCTCCAAATATTTTATCAAGCTCTTTCTACAACTTCTCTCTACAACCAGTCTCTACCTCTTTCATCCACCGACTTCTCCTCAAACTGAAACCTTGTACACCCTCTGCTGACAAGCTTCCCTCCCTCTTTCTACAAAAGGCTGCCAAAGAAATTGCCTACCCAATTTCTATACTTATAAATAGAACCACCCAAGAAGGAACTATCCCTGACATCTGGAAAGTTTCTCATATTATCCCACTACACAAAGGCGGTAACTCTATCGAGTATTCTAACTTTAGGCCAATTGCACTTCTCTCACCTTTAGCAAAGATTATGGAGAAGTGTATTCATCAACAACTTGTTCAATATCTGTCCCTACTCAATATCTTAGCTAACTGTCAACATGGTTTTAGACCCCACCATAGCACTACCACTGCCCTCCTTTCCTTTGTAGATACTATCAATAGCAATCGCAATAATAACCTTCTCTCTTCTGCACTTTTCATTGACCTTTCAAAAGCTTTCGACATGGTTAACCACTCTTCTTTAATTAAGATCCTGGAATCCCTCTCATTTGACAAACTTTCCATAAAATGGTTTAGTTCATATCTCTGCAACAGACAACAAGCCGTTCTCTGGGATAACCACATCTCCTCCTTATTGCCCATTTCTATTGGAGTCCCTCAGGGCTCTATTCTTGGCCCACTTCTCTTCTCCCTCTTTATTAATGATCTCCACTCTGTTATCCCACAAGCCCCCTGCATTCAATACGCTGACGACTCCACAATTATTTGTTCAGCAACCTCATCTTCTGACCTATTCACACTAACCCAAACTATCTTTAACACAGTAGAAACATGGTTTACTAGACGATACCTCCTCCTTAATGCTAAAAAAACTAAACTTCTTCTCTTCACCCCCACCACTCGTACCTCCCCACTACATTTTACCATCCTCTCTAACAATAATACTGTCATCTCTCCAGACTCTACAACTAAACTGCTTGGAATAACCATTGATAACAATCTCTTTTGATCAACACATTAACAACACTATCAAATCTGTAAACAGAAAAATGGGATCCTTATACCGGATCAAACCATTTCTCACCCCATCAGCAAGAGCCACTATCGCCCACTCTCATCTTATATCCACTCTCTTTTATGCCTCTCCTATCTTTACTAACCTCAAGAAATCTAACTTAAACAAACTAGCAACTTGCTACAATAACATTGCCCGCTTCGCCACTGGCAACCCCTTTAGAACCCATCACTGCCTTAATTTGAAACTTCTAGGCTGGCTAGAACTACAAAACTATCTTACACTGACACAACTCTCTATTGCACACAAAATTTTGTACCAACCTAATAACACTCCAATTCTTTCACAGCTTTTACCCCGTTATAACAATCTTACCTCCCTTCGCTCCTCTTCTAAACTCTTGAACAAACCTATAAAAGCTCACAACTTAGCTGGTGACTCACTATTCTCTAATACCACAGGCCAAGTATGGAATTCTCTACCTAAGGATATAACACTAATCACATCCCTACCCCTCTTCAAACAACAAATCAAACTGTACTTCCAAAATCACTGGCTTTGCTCTTGTAATACTCCTGACTAACTTTTCTACCCCCCTCTCCTGACCATTAACCTCTCCTGGTGCTTTATATCAAGCATATACCTTTCCTCTCACTTCATTTCACTCTTTGTTCTGACCTATTTTTCTTACCTTTCCCATATCCTCTTGTTAGTCTCTCTTTTTTCTCTCATCTCTTGACTACTATCTCATTCCTATCCTCTCACATTACTTAATTCCTCCTCCTTCTCTTTCCACTCTTTTTTTTTACTGTAGTAGGAGCCTTATGGCATAGCCTGTATGGAATTTATTAAGTAGCCCTTGAAACTGTCCTATCTCTAGTCAGGACTTTTAATGATAATGTACCTTCTTTTTGTGAATTTGATTTGCCTAGTTTATTATTAGCAATGTGTACTCATTCTTGTTTTTTACGATTGTTGTCTTACTTGTATTCTTTGTGTTTATTAAAAGTATGTCTCATTGTTATGTTCTATGTGGAGCTTTTCTCCCCGGGCCTCTACTGAAAATGGAGATATATTCCAGCTAGACTAGCCCGGTTAACAAATGTAAAATAAAATAAAAATAAAAAATAGGTTGTCCTTCTTTTCAATTATTAATGGACTGCTCTGTTTTCTTCTGATTGTGTATTTAGTGCTGAATATCCCTTCACCATACTGAGTGCTATCAAGAAGAAAGAGAAATTGCTCTAACACTAGAAAGTTAGTGTTTTGAATAAAATTTATCTCACAGCTTCATCTGTTGCAGTTACTAATTCGATATGATACAAAAAGTTAAAAGAAAGAGTAGGTGTCAGGGACATCAAAAAGAAAAATGTTTAGGAGGCAACCAAGTGTGTTTTCTTTGGAAAACATGGGTCAGAACCTGTGACAGCATAAATTATGTAGTATTGTGTCAAAGCCAGATGTGAAATAACTAATGGTTTCATGTTTACTGATGATGACAGTTTTATTTTTGTTCCATACTGATGAATGAAATGTATCATAACCCCTGGAATGACAAATAGTTCTGAATATGTCAAGGAATGCACATGTAATGGATAGGCCTGCTGGCTTGTACTATTTACCACTTGACATTTTTGTATTTATGGAATTAAAGAGGTAGAATAAGGGTAGCTGATTGATACAGAAAATAAATATTCCATATGGTGTGCCAAAAACAGTGAACACTTTGTGAAGCAACAAATGCAATGGTTTCTGCAGATAACAACTACAGAATAAATTATTTAAGAAAGGAAGAAAGAGTTTATCTTAAGACTTGAAGAGTTTATATGGTTGCACAAAACATCATGTCAAATACTGCTGGAAGTGTGTTTTCTGTTAAACTTTATGTTAACTTATATTCTGATATTTTACGTATACGGTTTAAGTTAAATACGCCAACAGCATCCCTTTAATTAACTATAAAAACTAATTACTGAAATGTTAGTATATGTCAAACTGCTAAAAACTTGAACATTGTTTTCAAGTGTATTAACATTTTTATTTAAAGAATTAAAAATAATGCACTTTAGAAAATAACTTGGTAAAACAGATTCTTATTCCATTTCTGACTTGCAGCTTTACTTGCCATATAAGTAAAACAAATAAAAACAACTGGAAATCCATTATTTTATTTGGAAGGTGTCATTACAAAACTTTTGTTCAATTGTGGAAAAATAAGCATTCACTTATAATACTCTCAAGGAACTTCAAAGGGAATATTCTATATGAAAATATTATTTTGCTTGCCATTTGAAGGTGAATTTAATAGAACATTTACATGTACAGACTTGTCTGGTATTAATCAATCTTCTGGAAGTAAAATAATGTCCAAAACTAGTTATACAGTGCTTCATCTGCAGTTCATGGAAATTAGATGTGCAGCACTTTTTTCAGTTAAATTATCTGAGAACAAGAGTTGGTTTAGAGCAGGGGTGTCCAACCTTTTGGCTTGCTGGGGCTGCATTGAGTGAACAGCAATGGTCTTGGGGCCACATATAAAATATATCATATTGTTAACTCTTTCTTTGCTCGGGAAGACCACAGTCGACCTCCTGGCTATACTGTAGGTGTGTTTGAACAATGAATAAATGTAATAAATGCCTAACATTTTGCCTTAAAATTCTAATTCTCATTCTAATTCTAATTCTCTAATCTAATAATTAACTCTAACATCTTAGTTAATATATCTATCTATCTATCTATCTATATATATACATACACACACACACACACACACACACACACACACACACACATCTATATATCTATGTTGTTGTTGTTGTCTTTTGGCTTATCCCGGTTAGGGGTCACCACAGCGGAACTCCGGTCCGCTAATGTTTGGTAGTGGATTTTTACGTGCCGAGTTACCAGCCCTGACACACAACCTTCAACGAAGGCACGCTCATTCATGCATGCCTCCACACAGAAGACGCTCTAGCTGAGAATCAAACGGGACAACATCTTGCTGTGAGGTGAAAATGCTACCGCAGCACCACTACCACTGGTCATCTATATATCTATATACATCTATATATCTTTATACATATATATATATATATATATATATATATATTTTTTTTTTTTTTTTTTTACAAATAAACATATTCACTACAGCACTAGAATTTCTCACTGGGAAAGCCATTCCAACATCCAGTTACTTAAAATGTCAACATCAGCAGTCCTACAGTACTATAATCCACAAAAATAACCCAACAAATTTACAATAAAGTAAAGAATTCACATTACTGACTTAATAAAACAATTCTGAATAAGCTACAAGAGGGTCTCACCCAAACAAATAACTGGTGCCAGAAATATGGCCTCAAGCTAAATGTCAACAAATGCATCATCATCCCCTTTGAGGAGAGTGATGACCCCACAAATTATCACATTAATAACAATGTTGTAAGCACGCAATAAGTTGTATGGTACTTGGGCACCCAGGTTGATAGAAACCTGACTTTTGACCACCACGTTGTCTCCATTGTAAGGAAAGCTTTTTACAAGGCCCACTTCATTAGTAAGGGTATCTCATCCAGGGACAAGGAGGTCATAACATCCCTGTATTCTTCCTTTACAAGAGCCATTATTGAGTACAGTGCTCCTTTTGGCATGTGCCTCAGCAAAACACCCTGCCAAAAGAAAGACTACAACCATTTCTGACAAAAAAGGTCAAAGGACTAAGTTCACTTAGTTATCCAAACAGTATAAAAAGCTTCTTGCTTTCCTCTGTCTCTCACTGGCCCCTATAAATTTCATCATTGGCTTGCTTTCCTGGCTAAGAAAGATCCTGCGTTAAGAGACTTCCTCTACCTCAGAAATACTGGTTATACTTAAAATGCTCACTACAAATACCACAGCCTTCACTGCAACATAAACAAGCCACTTTTTATGTACAGGTTCTTCGCACAAAAACCTTCAACTTCTGTAAAAAGTTCCTCTCATTATCAAACAATGTAGTTCAGCAACACGATGGCTGGATGGATAACCATAAATGTAGTCCTTGGGTAAGTAGCATAGCCTTCATCAAACCAGATGGAAAATCCACATACTAACCTTTCCCAGTTGGATGGCTAAGATCTAATATTGGTTACTCAAGTCTAGTTGCCCAAGAAGAGGGGCATGTTTAACTAAGAATTCCATTTGCAAAATTATATGCAGTCTTCTTCTTCTTTTGGCTTTTTTCCGGTTAGGGGTCGCCACAGCGGATCACCGTCCGCTCATGATTGGCAGTTGAGTTTTACAGTGTCGAGTTGCCAGCCCAGCACCCAACCTTCCACAGAAGGCACACACATGCACACACTCACACCTAGGGCCAATTTAGTGTGTCCAATCCACCTATAGCATGTCTTTGGGATGTGGGAGAAAACTGGAGCACCTGGAGGAAACCCACCTGACCACAGGGAGGACATGCAGACTCCGCACAGAAGGCACCCCAGCCGAGGATCGAACCAGAGAACTTCTTGCTGTGAGGCGGCAATGCTAACCACTGCACAACCGTGGCCGCCCGCAAAATTACATTCAGTATACATATTAAATCTCTCTCTCTTACACACACACACACACACACACACACACACACACACACACACACACACACACACACAAAAGCCCCTACTTGTAAAATAGGCAACCTCAGTAATCATATGACACCCACTCACCGAATAAAATTGTCAGGAAGTCAAAATATCTGGAAAAAAAAATCATGGTAGAGATGGATTCATCCATGTAATTTCCCACCACCAAAAGGACCATCAATAAATCAACAAACAACTGCTCGGCAAAAAGTAAATCAGTAAGAAAACCATAAACTATAATGCTACATACTGGTGTAAACATATAACTTGCCAATCCCTAGGTTAATCCATACCAAAAGATTGTTTCAGAGCTTCAGCTATGTACAAACAGCTTTCTCCTAAAAACTTTACTCATTGATATTTGCCTTGCTGTAATTATAACTGTAAAAAAAATGTTTTTAAGTTTATTCTGTACCTCAATGATTCTCACTGTTACGAGATGTAATCTCTGCTATATTGTATGAATACTACATCCATAATTTGCTGTCTGTCTCTCTCATGTATTGTATTATATTGTTTTGTGTTATTTTTGGAGCTTTTCTCCCCGGGCCCCCGCTGAAAATGGACCTGTGTCCAGTCGGACTTTCCCGGTAAACAAATGTAAAATAAAAAAAAATTAATAAAAATAAACTTCCCTCCAATCTAAAGCCATTTGACATTCAGACATTTTAATTTGTGCAGAAGTTACTCACAGACTGACAGTTTACTGAGCTGTAATGCTGACCTTCGCTTTTGAAAAAAACAAATTCCCAGACTTTGTCAATAGCTCAAAGTGTAGAGAGGATTATTTATTTATTATATATTTATTTATTTTTGGAAAACATCTTTGAAACTGTTAAATTGATTACACACCCAGAAACACAGAAAAGTTATTGTGATTATGTAAACCACAGACTGCTGTAAGAAATCAAAGTCACATTAGCACTCCATGCTTATGTCCGAACAGATGAATCATACCTGTCAATTTCCAAAAGAAGTAAAGTAGCTTAATAAGAAGGTTATTTGCAAGGTTACATGGCAGTTGATATTGGAACTAAGCAGAGATATTAAAAAGGCACTGTTTTTCATAATTATGCCGAAAAGTCTTCCAATGTAAATACAACTTCTGATTTAGTATGGAACCATACCTCTCAGCCTTAGAGCAAGAAATCTGGACAAAGCAAAAAATAAAAGTGGGACACAGGCCCAAAAATAGTTATGCATCACATACACCATTGAAACAACTGTAGCTGCAAACATTATACATCACTTATAATCTTTCTATCCCATTATTGTCAGTTAAACAATATATGGCTCATTCAGTCCTGCCTTCTTTTGCATCAAAGAAATCCATGCTTTGAAATGACAGATGCATTAAAAATAATAAATAAAACAGATTGCATCAACATCCTGCAACTTCCTACCTGCAAGCAACCGCAGAGCTTTCACTGAAACTAGGGCTGCTTGTTTCCCCAAAATTACAGCTCTACCTAATTAAGTCTAATGGTATACAATCTACCAGTATCTGGACTGCCTGAAATAAATTAAATTTGGCCTGTAAATTGAAAGTACACTTTGTTTAATTAAACTATATTTCTAAGCCCACTTACTAAATTTTTTCAGTAACATCCCAATATCCATTTCCAGGTCACTTTACAATACATTGGCAGTGGTAGACTTGGCATCCTTCAGAACCCCACAGGCCCACGCTAATACATTGTCCATTAAATGTAAATATCCATCCACTGTAAATGGCAAGAAGCTATGTCTTAAAAAATCTACTTCTGGCATGCGTACCCAAGTATTAGGTTTTGAAACAAAGAAACATATTCTCCACAGTCCGTAAGTCTCTGTCTTTAATAATCATCTACTGTTGCAGCACTCCCAACACATAAGCACGCACATACACATTAAAATTCTCAACATTTAAAAAATGACATTGTGATTGTGCCTACTTGATTTGCCAGTATTGATGATCTGCCAAAGCTATGCTTACTGCTGTCCAATCTACCACTGCTTAGAACCCACCATTGAAAAAACAGTACTAGGTGCTTTTTTGTTTGTCTGAAAAAACAATACAACTTTATATGCTACAGTCCCACATAGTCAGTCCACTACTGACCCATTAACCCTAGGCTGCTGTTTCATTCTTACTCCCTGGAACTGCATTACCTTGGATGACTACTTTTATTTCCTAAGCAAAAGACACAAATTGGAAGATGAGGCAAAAATCCAGACATTCTTTGAAAATCCATACAGTTAAGAGGTATGAGTTCATGTTCAATACAACACCCTCCCTGTCAGGAAAGCCACAATTTAATGAAAGTGTACTCTTAATGTATGATATATTTGTGAGCTAACTTGTTTGTGTTCAGTAGGTAGACTGATAATTGTTAGCCTTTTTGTGCATGCGTCTCTCTCTTTGTCATGCACACATATACACACACTCTTCAACTTTCACGCACACAATTCTGCTTTCATGCATGCACTCACTCACTCCTTACTTACCTATTAACACAGGTAATTGCTGTCCCTTTCAAAGACAACAGTGGTAAATCCATACATGAGTCCCTCTTCAGCGAGAACACACACACACACTGATTGTTCGACGCAAAATAATGGTGTAAACACACTGACCCTTTTTTGGCTCAAAAACAAAACTAGAAGGGTGCTTTGGTGCATGCGCACACCAACATTAGCGTTACAGGTCACGGGAGCAAAAAACACAAAACAAAAAAAGTGTTTTGGGGCATGCATACATCGATGTTGCAGTTAGAGGTTGAGGGCTGCATGGAAGAGTTCTGAGGGCCGCATGCGGCCCACGGGCCGCAGGTTGGACACGTCTTGTTTAGAGCATAAAATATAAAGCATACCATACCAGATTCTTAGCTTCAGTTTATTGCACTGAACATCTCTCTCTCTCTCTGTTTGTCTCTGCTATTACATACCTTTTGCATACCAGTTGTAGTCTATAACCTTTATACTGCTTGAACCTTTAAACATCTAAGAAATCCTCAATCCAGCCTACAACATATTAGATCATATGGACTGATACTGACTACGCACCATTAATCTGTAGAAGGCATGTTAAGTGAAAAAAGTTAATGCATAACAGAAGTAAGGCAACAAAAATGCTAATTATATACCTGCCACTTTGAAATAATTGATGACTAACAAGAGTCATTAGAATGTGAAGGCACTTAAAAGGCACATTGGATAGTCTTATTGAGTTGAGAACATTAAATAACGTAAAGAGAGTTGGTTTCATCACATCTGAAACATAGAAGTAATATCTATCAAGAGATTCCTTATACCCTGTACATGCACTTTGCATGATTAAACTTTTCCTAACTGAATCAATAATCAAATAAGGAGGGTTCATCAAGAGCAAAACAAGAGCAACATAATGATGCAGAAATAAATACCTCACACAAATATCCAATGAAAGCTGTAAACAAAGTGAAAACAGTAATCTTAATCTTTACTGAGTTCCATGACAAGACTCAGTACCATTAGAATAGTCAGGTGTCTAATATTTATAAACGGAGAGATTTAAAGTAGTACCTTAACGTTTAAACAGGAACTCGTCATCAGTCATATGACAAAATTGTTGATGAAGCATTCACCCACTCCTAATCTGCTTATGTAGTGTACATCTGAGGTTGTGAGGGACAACAAGGAAAGATGCTCTGCTGTCAAATTGTAAAACACAGAGCTCAACAGATTATAGATTATAAAGCCAATATGGCTACTGTATATGATCCCTCTGTGAGAAGTTTTATACATATTCTACTTAAGGGGTGAAACCGTTAGTCAAGAAGGTTAACCTGATATCATAACCACAACCTCTTATATCCACTAGATACCCTGCCACCATACAGCTCAAGTTTATTACTCGAGATTCTTCAAGCCTTTGATAATAATTAAAAATTTCTGGCATATTTAAGTAGCTTTTTGATTCAATGTCATTCCTATAATGACGTTATGCCAATAAATCTCTGTAATATGACAAGTCCTGAAGAGGCTGTTTTAGTAAAACTGTGTTAAACTCCCCATCCTAATCCGGATGTTTGTATTATTGAGAACTTAAAGAAGAAACCTCCTATAGAGGACGTTTTGGCTAACTGTGTAGTTCTCTTCATCTTAATGAGGATTTTGTATTTTTCATATTTTGGGATTTGGTTGTCCTGTTGCATGTAACTTCTATAGAGGGCATTTCAGTCACCTGTGTAGAACTTCTGTTCCTAATAAAGGCATTTATACATTTTTATGTTCCTCAGTGAAATTTCTGTCTTGCTTATTTCATCCTTAAAATGAAGTTTGAATATTTGAATTTGTAGTCTTGTCCCGATTAGGACATTTTTTAGTACTATGGCTTTAAATAAGTAAAGTCTCGGAAAGCCTTAGTTCTTTTTAAAATTCTTTATTGAGTCGGCAGATGAGCGCTCTTCCTTATCATTAGAAAACCATGGTGAGAGCCACAGTATTTATTACAGGAACTGTGGGGAGGGGGGTGACAGGAGCTGTCCACCTTCAGGTTTGTCTGTTGGATGAGACAATCTAGAGGTGAACATGTTACTGTAAATTACTAATAAATAGAAAAACACATAGGTAACACTGCAGGTAAAATCACTGAACCTTTATTATCCAAATATAAGGAACCAGAAAAAAGACATCACTGACTAAGCGCTTTCACCCTCCTGGGCATCTTCAGAGTCAGTTAACTTCATTAAAGTCAAGCTTTAAATACACTTGTCAATTAATACATAATTAAACAAAAACAGAAAAAATCAGGTAACTAATTAGTTAACCCCTTCAGTATTTGTTAAACAAGTCTTTGTCTTTTGAAAAATCAGTGTTTCTTAATACAGCATGCTAAATTCACAGTGCAATTAATCAAACCAGAAACAACAACGTATATTGTTTGAAATCTAAACAAAGCAAAAACAGGTGTCTATTTTCATAGATATATGTTTGAATTATTGTATATCAAATGCATGCTGCCTTGTGTCTTAAAATGCACGCTAGGGAAAGAGTATCATTAATACCCGGAGCATTACTATCATCCAATCTTATCTGCCATAGGCATTCCCTTACCTCCAGAATAGTTTTGTAATCACCCCCAAACTCTTTTGTGTAAAGCCTATCTATAACAAAGAATATAAACTTTTTGAAATTTAGACAATTATTCGTGTGGATATATAATGAATAAGTGTTTTTTTTATTTTTCATATCTCTGTAATGTTCTTTGTCTTAGCTTTCTAGTGGTTATACCTATATAGAATGCTGGGCAGGATAAACACGTGGCAACATAAATAATCATATTTGTGTTGCAATTGCAGTGGCCCTGACTCCTCAAAGTTCTCTTAAATTAAATAAAAAAAATTATGTGTATTTAAAGCTTGACTTTAATGAAGTTAACTGACTCTGAAGATGCCCAGGAGGGTGAAAGCGCTTAGTCAATGATGTCTTTTTTCTGGTTCCTTATATTTGGATAATAAAGGTTCAATGATTTTACCTGCAGTGTTACCTAAGTGCTTTTCTATTTATTAGTATCTGACAACCAAAGCAGCTGCATGTTACTGTAAATCCCTGCCCTCTGGTGACTTTTGCTTTTTTTTTTTCTCTTTTGTTACAGAAAAGGTGCCAAATATTAACAATAACAAGGTCCAGTATATCCCGAGAAAATGTTAAAACAACAAAAAAAAACTTTTTGATTAAGTTTGAATAAACACCATGTTATAAAAAATTTCGAGTTAGTTATTTTCAGCAAGTGTTCTCCTTTTGTTTGGGAATCTCAGCGCTTTCAGTTCTTCAAATCTGCCTAAAATCCCTTCTATTAATCATTATGGTTTAAGTGTAATAAAAGTCACAAATCATTTTACCTCTTTACCCAAATACAATCTTACAGATGTTTGTTAAAGATAAAGAAGAAGAAATCCTTCAACTTAAGGGCATCGGGGAGTTTTTTTTTTTTATTCTTGGTTTATTCATTAAATTCATGGTGGAATCCCAATGTCTTATGGCAGGGCTTTATTATTATGCCTTTAAGGAATCTACCAGCAGTTTAAGTATAATGGTGAAGGAAGTATTTTATTATTTGAAGCGATGAACCTAAAAATGAAAAATAATGGAATTAAAATTAACAAAAATTATGAAAGAATAAAAAAAATTAAACAAAAATCATTTTTTTTACAATGTGGGGGAGAAGAGTTTCCTAGTGTGCATGGGGTTTTAATGTTCAAGATTTTTAACCATATACATATCGAATTACTTTTAACTTGCACCAAAGTGCGTCAGTATAAAAAAGTTCTAGCTACTATTTTACACATGTTGACAATGAACAGAGTTTGCTATGGGTAGTAAGTATTTTCTGTTTGGAGGCCATCTTTAGACTAAAGGAGAGAGACTATACAGTTATAGGAGTCCATTTATGTTGGTTGTAGACGTGGGATGGTAGTAGAACTATAGGAGGAAGGGCTAAATTAGTGATTTAAAAGCCAACTGCTTTTTAATTATAGATTATCATGAAATAGTTATGCCAATAATGAGGTGTTGTCATGGGAGAATATTTGGTTAGCTGAACTTAGTCTGTTTATGGATGGACCATGCCCCTGCAAGGAGGCTTGTTTTCCACCATGTACTCTCTGCAGTACTACTTTTCCCTTAAAGGTGGAACTGTTGCTGCACCAAGGTTTTATTAAGTTATGTATATGGTTGAAGACTGATTTAAAATAAATAATTGGGGGGGGGGGGTTAGTCCGGAACTACGAATGATTACCTTGGGCTTTTACAGATCAGCAAAGTGTTCATAGGGAGAAGTAATGTCCTAAATAATAACATGGGATGATTGCAATGCAGGATCCGGAACAATGAAGGCTGTCCGAAATTGAACAAACAGTCCACCAAAATATTTAAACAGTAGATTGTCCAAAATTAACCAAGCTGTCCACCGAAATATTTAAGCAATAGATTTTTTGTCCCAGGAATAAAAACAGTTCCAACACGACCAATTCAGGTAAACACAACACAAATTATTCCATAACCAGTTTGTTGAGTGCTTTCGTCTCCGCACCCAGAGACTTCATCAGAATGAATTAAAATAAAACTGATTTCCTTTTATACACTGAACATACCTAATCAATTTAATTAATTAATTAATTAATTAATTAATTAACAACTTGGATAAACACTAAACAAGCCAAACAATTTGTAACTGCTTTTTGTTTAAAGACATAGAACCCTTTTGCTTTTATACAGCCTATTCTTTCTGTCACTTATATAAGTATACACGTGCTTTTATATTCATTCATTTGAACTACAAACTCTGACTTGTTCTAAACACTAAAAAAAGTTTTAAATAATGTACTTTAAAAATACAAAAATCAATATATAATTGCTTTTATAGAATATTAATGAAGTTATAAAATTGGTGTGTATGTGAAAAAATGTGACTGTTTGACTCTGTATGTATATTGAATTAAAGTGAGTGCACACCCATAATTCTCACTTCACTATCATGTTGTCATTTTGTTTTGTTTGAACATTTTGAACTAAACTCCAGATAAATAAGCATTAAAAATTAATAGATCATTTTTCAAATGTAACTACATTTTTCATGAAATAAATATAAATATATGTATGATATAAAAACATATGTTCCAAATATATGAATAAAATGAATAAATATGTGAATAAATATTACCAACTTGTCATAAATACAATAATTATAAATATAAATACAAGTGAATATATATATGAATGTATAAATATGAATATATATATAGATGCACCTATAAAATACATAGTTTTAAAACAGTATTAAAAACAACAAATGATGTAATGTATAATAATAAAATACACGTTCAATTAACCATACCACTAATTGAAATATGTTATAAATATTGAATATATATACACAAATGCAAATATGAAAAGTTAATTGCATGTATAAATAAGTATGTTTTGTACTTCTTTGAAAAATGAAAAATGCACACTAATCGTTCACAGTTTTGTAACTGCATTCATTCTATAACTCTATAGAAAGTAATAACTATAAGTTTGTTCCATAGAATGTTGTTTGGTGTTGTTTAATGTTCAAGATTTTTAACCATATACATATCGAATTACTTTTAACTTGCACCAAAGTGCATCAGTATAAAAAAGTTCTAGCTACTATTTTACACATGTTGACAATGAACAGAGTTTGCTATGGGTAGTAAGTATTTTCTGTTTGGAGGCCATCTTTAGACTAAAGGAGAGAGACTATACAGTTATAGGAGTCCATTTATGTTGGTTGTAGACGTGGGATGGTAGTAGAACTATAGGGGGAAGGGCTAAATTAGTGATTTAAAAGCCAACTGCTTTTTAATTATAGATTATCATGGAATAGTTATGCCAATAATGAGGTGTTGTCATGGGAGAATATTTGGTTAGCTGAATTTAGTCTGTTTATGGATGGACCATGCCCCTGCAAGGAGGCTTGTTTTCCACCATGTACTCTCTGCAGTACTACTTTTCCCTTAAAGGTGGAACTGTTGCTGCACCAAGGTTTTATTAAGTTATGCATATGGTTGAAGACTGATTTAAAATAAATCATTGAGGGGGGGTTTAGTCCGGAACTACGAATTATTACCTTGGGCTTTTACAGATCAGCAAAGTGTTCATAGGGAGAAGTAATGTCCTAAATAATAACATGGGATGATTGGGTCAGACAGTTAAAAGTAATCAAGTGAATGGTTTACAGCTTTTAAAAGAGTGGGAATTTGAATAATAAATGAAAGATTCTATTAGCATGAAAGGGTTGGAGCAAGGAGTTCATAGGTAAAGAAGCTTATAAATATCATTAATTATAAAAAATGGAAAGTCCTGGTACTAGTTTGAAGGAAACATGGTTCAAAGCAAATAGTACGGGTTTCTAGCAATGTCACAATCAAGGAAAGATTACAGGAACTAAGGATTAATACTAAAAGTAAATAAATACTTTCAAAAAATGAGAAAATAAATAGGATTAATAGTATCTCAACATTCACTTTAAACATGGGTGGGATCAGACTTAGACATTAGGAAAAAGGAAATATGATAAATACTACACATTAGACAATTAGCTGCCTTAGATAATATGAGTCCCTCAGTTAGGCTTGCTTTCCATATAAGCTGTTAGTGCATCCTTTATGGATATATTAAAATAGCATTAACTCCATTGTTAAAGACTTAATGAATGGTGAGCAATAAAAATCAGACATTCTACATAGTGTCAAATTCATTTTTTTATTTTTAAAAATGTCCAATTCCATTTTATCTTTAATAGAATGTGCTGTGCTTAAGTATCCTTAGGTTTAGGATGCTGTTGCTTAGCATGGACATGTGTAATACAGGGTATTTGCAGGCTTGGAGTGTCATTTGCCATTCTAGTTCTTTTTTCTCCAATTTATCATTGATAGAGCCATCAAATGCTGTGGGTCTGATGCTGTCAGTGGTGTGAAACTTAAATACATTGTGTTCTGGTTTATTGTTTCTATGTTTCACTAGTATGCTGTTGGGTGAGTTTTGACTTATGTCTGTGAGGTGCCTAGTAATCCTGGTTTTAAGTTAGCTAACCATTTTGCCAATGTAGAAAGCTTTGCATTTTTGGCATTGAGCTGTATAGACAACTTTTTGTATGGAGCAGTTTCCATGGGCTGAGCTTATATAAATTCTTTTGGTGTTGGGGACATCTGAATCCTCTTTCTTTGCTCAAGAATTGGCAGTAGTTGCAATAAGGTGGTTCCCATGGGTAGGTGCCATGGGGTAAGTATGAGTTAGTGGTTTTCCTATTGTATTCAAGAAAATCACAAATGTTTTTGTTTTTTCTCATGGTAAAAGTTGGGATGGGTGATAGCATCTTATTCGTATTGTTTTTGTTGATGAATATCCAGTTATCTTTGATGGTCTTAACCAGATCTTTGCAATCCGTTGAGTAACTCATGGTCATGCTGATCTAGTGTTCATTGTCGCTTAGGTGCCTTGCAATCCTTTGGAGGAAAGGGTCCTCGTAGATATGCTCCTGGGGTTTTAGGAAAATTGGTGCCTGTGGTTTTGCTTAGGATGATGCGGTTAAGGATTCTTCTGATCAATTTTAGGAAATTCCCTAGGTCAGTTAATGTATTTGTAAAGTCCCAGAGTTTCTTTGACACCCTGGGAATCCTTAGACCTTGGGAGTTAGTAGCATTCTTTTTGCACTTGACAGCATGCTTGCTATCTTGATGCAGTAAGAGGTTCATCCATGTGGGTTTTCTACAAATTATTACTGAGTTGCTATCCCTTATTGGTCTTGCTAATTTGTAAGTCCAAGAAATTGACAATATTTTTGCTGTGGTTTGAGGTGAATTTAAGGAATTGGTTGAATGGTTGATGTGGTTTTTAAAGTCTTGAAGTTCTGGTTTGTTTCCATTCCAAAGGATAAGTATGTCATCTATAAAATGGAGGTAGCAACTGATGTGGTGGTAGAATGGAGAGCCATATGCATGTTCTGTTTCCCATTTTCCTAGGACCATGTTAGCAAGACTTGGGGCCATAACTCTCAACTGTAGAGATTTTTGCAGCGTGTCCAGATGTTTGCCTCATATTTTGGTTCATTTTTAACAAAATTGTGGTTTTCCAGGAAATTACTGGCAAAATCACTGAAGATTGAAGTCAGAAAATAATGCCAGACATTTGAGTTTCAGACTTCATACCCTTCAGAAAATGCATGCGAATGCAAAACCTGTTATTCTATCAACTGTCTAAGCTTATAAGAGCAATATTTAAAAAACTGTCCTTATTTTTTGGCCTTTGTCCTCCCATTATTTATTGCTTTGTCCAGATTCCTTGCTCTAAGAAGTTGAGAGGTATGCTTGGGACCATAGCTGCTCCCACTGCATTCCATATAGCTTGTCAGCAGTAATTTTCATTGAATTTGAAATAGTTATTCTCCAGGAGTAGCTTCAGAAGCCTGCTGTGAGTCTCAGTCTTGGCATGTAATGCTGTCCAGTGGTTGATGTAAAATTATACTACTGGTCTAATACAGTAGTCACGTGGGAGCACTGTATACTGGGATCCTACATCGATGATGACTAGGATGGAGTAATCATCTATCAAGATGTCTTTTATGTTCCTTAGGAAATCATTGGTGTCCAGAATGAAGGATGACTTCTTCTTGGCCAAAGGTTTAATCTGAACATCTAGGTAAATTGAAATTGGTTCAGTGATGCTCCCTGCACTAGCTATGACTGGTCTATAGGGAGGATCTTTGATATTTTTGTGGGGTTGAGGGATCCCAAAAAGGTTGTGAAGTTGTAGGTGATCAACCACTAGAAAGTCAAAGCAGTTATTCTTATTAATCATTCGTCATTCATTTCTATGAGTTGGGTCTTGATGCTTTTATATGCATTAGAGACTGTGCTTATGTTGACTAATTCATAGAAGTTAGGGCTGTCTACCATCAAAGTAATTTTACTGTTGTATGCTGTGGTGTCCATGACAAGTATCCCTTCTCCTTATCTGCCTTCATAATATGATGTGTGGGGGTCTCTGGTGAGGTTTTTAAATGCTGTATTAGCATAACACAAAGTGAACAGCTGAATTGACAAAATCTGCACTAGTAACCAAAAAAAACAGTCAGGCAGTAGTCCAGTGAAGGTCTATCCCTTAGCAATATACCAGGATAACAGGAAACACACAGCTCCCAGCAATACAAATTGAATAAAACTTTATTTAATTGAAGTGCTTTTCATTTCACCACATGAAACTTCTTCGGAATAAATAATCTACTTATTGTGTTCTTAAATACCCATAGTGGGTTGGTACAAATTTAAAATCAATAATTTCATTGGATGCTAATTGCAAACAAAAAGTTTTATTCAACTTGTATTGTTGGGAGCTGTGTGTTTCCTGTTTCCTGCTATACTGCTGAGTGCAGACCTTCACTGGACTACTGCTGGTGTTTGCTGCCTGGCTGTTTTTTGGTTACTAGTGCAGTTTTAAATACTGTCTGTTCATTTGGTTTTAGATTATAAAACCTCTTCTTGGGTGTTTTTTTTTTTTGTAGTAGTTTCATAATATCAGCTTCATGTTTGTTTTCAAAGGCTGTTATTGTGGGGTGAGTAGGTGGGCAAAAGTTGCTTGTTTTTTTTTCCCACCTGCATTGGATCATAGTGCTTGATTCGTATTTTGATGGTCTGTTTTGCAGAAATAATTTCAGGTTAAGTTTCCTTGCAAACAGTTTTAACTCTGTCAAGGTGCTGACTAGGTTGCTTCATTGCTGAGAAAGGAATGTGAGGCCTTTTTCAAGTACTTCCTTTTTGGTGTCCATTAATGGTTTCCTGGAGTGGTTCCATACTTTGATCAAAGATTGTGGTTGAACTTGTTACTCTTTTCTTACCTGTTGGGGGTCCAGATGGTGGTTTCCAGAGGTGCTTTAAGTTCCTTTTCTCCTGCCAGGTTCGATCCCAATGGTGGTAGGTACCTTCTGGTGATCGGTCCATTGTGGGTTGCCAATCATCCCTGGAACGGGATGGCTGTGGGGTCCAATGTGGAGTCATTTTTTTTGTCGATTGAATCCTTGGGTTGTTGTGGTTGGGATCCATTCTTTGTGTGTCCTGGTATGGATGAAAATCCTGGGGGTGCTGTTGAATCCCGGTTTGCTCAGGTGGCGTGCTTCTGTAGTTTTTTGTGCAAGGTGTGGATATTTTTGCCATGTGGTATGGAGCCCTTAGATAAGCCATTGGGCTCCCACCATGAGTGTAATGAATAAACCAAGAATAATAAAACCTCCCTGATGCACAATTTCACCTTAAAAACTGATGATTTTTTTCTTCTTATCTATTTAATGCATGTGGAGTCAAGCTGACTGTTTTTTTTTTTAATTTAAAGAAAGAAAAACATGTAAACAAATGCATGTAAGACAGCATTTGAGGAAGGGTTTCAATGATTTCTGACTTTTACTACACTTAAACCATTGATTTTTTTTTCTTCTTCTGAGAGGATTTTTGATAATTAATAGCAGAGATTTTAGACAGATCTGATAAAGCAAAAAGCAAAAGTGCTGAGACTCCCAAACAAAAGGAGAATACTTGGTGAAAATAACTAAGGTTAGAATTTTTATAACATGTTTGTTCAAACAATCAAACAGTTGTTCTTTGTTGTTTTAATGGTTTCTCTTGCTATATTAGACCTTGTTATTGTTAATATTTGACGCCTTTTCTGTAACAAAAGGACAAAAAAGCAAATGTCACCAGAGGGCGGATATTTACACATTCACTTCTAAATTGTGTTAACCAATAGAGAAACCCAAAGTGGGACAGCTTCCCTCACACACCCCACACAGTTACTGTAATAAATACTGCAGCTCTGACCATAGTTTTGTAATGATAAGGAACAACGTTCATCTGCCAACTCAATAAAGAATTTTAAAAAGAACCAATGCTTCCACAGACCTTGCTTTATTTAAAGCCATAGTATTACAAATGTCCTTATCAGGATGAGACTATAGCTACAAATGCTCAAACGTCCTTTTACAGACGAATTAAACAAGGCAGAGATTTCACTGAGGAATGTAAAAATATACAGATGTTCTTATTAAGATGAGCACATCTACACCCTCTATAGGACATTGCATGCAACAGTACCATCTAATACCAAAAGACTAAAATACACACATCCTCATTAAAATGAAGAGAACTACACAGTCAGCCAAAATGCCCTCTATAGGAGATTTCAGGAAACAGAGAATTCATTGTCTTTCTTTAAGCCCACAATAATACAAATAATTTGATTAAGATAGGGAGTTCAACACAGCTTTGCTAAAACACCCTTTTTAGGACTTTTCTTATTACAGAGATTTATTGGCATAATGTCATTATTGGGATGACCTTGAATCAAAAAGCTACTTAAATATGCCAGAAATGTCATTCTAAGGACATACTACCATTTGCCCAACCCTGGAATAGCTACT
This sequence comes from Protopterus annectens, assembly GCF_019279795.1. Lineage (NCBI taxonomy): Eukaryota > Metazoa > Chordata > Ceratodontiformes > Protopteridae > Protopterus > Protopterus annectens. The sequence goes on from NC_056732.1 coordinate 250,890,406, forward strand.
GTCCCTTCTTTATAGCTGGGACTGTTTTCTTGCTCTATTTGTCTTCACGGATTTGGCCACAAAGCAATCAGTGACTTGATTCTGCTATTCTTGGGTTCATCTATGTTTCAGTTGGTTTTTATTTTTCAATAATTTGAAGATATCATTTTTTTTAGTCATATACTATATTATGGTCAAATAAAGCTCAGCTGTCCATATTGTCTTCATCATAGTTTGTGTTGCTGAAAAAAACATTTTGTGATGTGGAGTTAATGCGTTATCAGTCTTCTTAAATACAGGAAATCAGTTGGACCTGATGGGTTATCAAGAGAAGCGTATATACACAATAAAGGGGAGTCTCTGGACTTGTTACTTTATTCCTGCAACTGTCACAAATATAAGGGTGATTAACCTCCTCCCCACTCCATTATAAAAATTATCATAAATGGTAATGATCCAAAAGTCTAGAAATTACTCAAGCTTCAATTGTTACAGGACCATTTCCATTGTGAATGCAAACTACAAGCTGTATATGCATCTATGGACTCAGTAAATAGCTCTGATGTTCCCACTTACAAGATTGGCAGATCGGTCTGACTTCATAAAAACAAAGACAGATTTGAGACAATATTTACCAGGTCTTCTTTGGTATAACTAAACATTCCTGTGAATCACTATTTGCTGTTGGTAGAAAACTAGGGAAGACTTTTCATATGATGAATTGGACTTTCCATTTTTCATTCTTGTTAAGGATAACTTTCCCTAACCATTTTGCAAAGGACATCGGTATATGGTGACTCTGTTTTTTTTTTTGAATTGATTTTTTACCAATATGAAATCTAACAAGAATGCTTCTCTCTCTTTCTATTTTATTTTAAATATCCACATAATCTCTAGCTATTCTAGTTCAGGGATGCTGAGAGATATGGAGGTTACACTTTCACATAATCAAATTATTCTCTGTATATAGTTTGTGGATGGCATTTGTCCTCACATTATCTGATCCCTTGAAGCTTATAGAAAGAAAAATGTTTCAAACTTTTATGAGGGTCTGCGGGTTAATCCCAACAAAACAACAGTACCACTGGACTTTAGTCTCGAGGTCAAGTGCAAGGAAACATTCTAAATGGGTGGAGTGGCCAGTATTATAAGGTATATAGAAGATTATGTTTCACTGGAGGTACAAGAACTGAAGTAAAGGTGATCTAAAGAAAATCATATATGTTTTTTAGAGCATGAACTTCCTAAAAGTCATCCACTTAGATTATGCTGCAAATTAATTCAATACAACTTTAATGAATATTCTAAGTAACCTTGCACCTCCTTGAAGGAAGAGACTGAAAACAAATAATGTGATGTGGCTATCCAAAAAAGTGTAGAATGCTAATGCAGGATAGAGAGAAAACATGGAAAGAATGTCAAAAATGTAAAACACCACAACATCTTGTAAACTTCAGAATGCTTTGCAATTGTACTGAAAAGCAAATTACTGAAGACAAAAACTATACTATAATAACTCCGAATAATGGGAAGCATATACTATTACCACCAAAGAAAAGCAGCCACACCAGACCGATGTCTTGTGTTGTGTGTTATCTGAAGAAGTCATTCTGAAGACGAAAACGTGTGTGTTACTTTTGTTTTGTTATATCCACGTTAATAAATTTGAAACTGGTACCGTTTTGGATTCTTGCTTCATATCTGTTTTCAGAGCCTTATTGTGAGTTTACTATCACCCTGTGAGACATCGGTCTGGTGTGGCTGCTTTTCTTTGGTGGTATTGGTCTTTGCAGCACTTTCCTTGGAAGCACATACTATAATAACTTTCAGAATAACAGAAAACACAACCCTAAAGAATTCTGGATATCTACTAAAGAAACCTTGCATCCTGGCCATAACTTCAACCCTAACCCCTCTCCCAATAACTCATCTCTCAAAACCACAAAACGGTTCAACTCCTATTTCTTAGATAACATAGCATTTATAACCAAGGATTATTCAACATCTAATCCTAACCCTGCCCAGCAGCCACATATCACCACATCCACATTCACCTTCAAACCTGTGCCCACATCCTATATAAAATTAGTCTTAAACAAACTCAAGCCACATTCTACTTCAGCTAATGACCTTTCAAGTGAATACTTAAAATAGCAACTGATAGCATTGCCTACCCTGTCTCAATCCTTATAAACAGGTCAATCCAGGAATCCCCTGTTCCCTGTCTCTGGAAAAAGTCCCACATTATCCCTCTGCACAAAAGAGCAAATTCAACAAATATTACTAACTTTAGATCTACAGCAATCTTACCCTCCATCTCCAAAATACTTGAAAAAAGTATTCAAAAACAATTTCTAAATTATCTCTTGCAAGAAGAACTCCTATCCCCCACACAACATAGCTACCACCCTTCCCATAGTACTAACCTATATAGATACTGTCAATAAAGCTAGAGATAACAGCAAACTAACCTTCTCCTTATTTCTATAGTTGTCTATATACTTTGACTCAGTTTGTCACAGCAAACTTCTACTTCAAATGTCTTCATTAGGGCTCTCTCAGCCCACCCTTCTATGGTTTAAAAGCTACCTATCCAATAGTATTAGTCGGTAAAATGGCAATCCATCCTCTCTCCATACCTCCCAGTCACCATTGGTTTACTACAAGGCTCTGTACTGGGCCCCCTCCTCTTTAATATTCTCACCAACACCCTCCACACATCCACACAACAGGCTTCCCTAATGCAGTAGATGGATGACTCCAAACTCATTTGCCCAACTTACGATGTGGCAAAAGTTAAACAAATTACTCAGGAACCTTTAACAACAACTGAAACATGGTTTTGTAACTCACAACTCGTGCTGATCCCTAAAAAGCTAACTACCACTTTTTACCCAAATCCCTCTCCCGTGAAAAAAATAAAGTCCTCTCTCTTGACAATACAACCATTCAGATCACTTCTTATAGCAAATCATCAGGGATGATAGTGGATGATAATCTTAAATTCAACCTGCACATAGAAAATTTCATAAGAAAAGCTCATCAAAATCTTGGGGGTGCTTTAAACAGCCCAAACCTTTCTCACTGATGTAACTAAAAGTACACTTGTCACTACTTATCTCCTCCCCACACTTCTTTATAGTACTCCCATCCTTACTAATCTTCTGGCATCACAAAAATCAAAACCTCAACAATACTGTAACAAAGTTACTAAATTTGCAACAAATACTCTTTCAGAACCCATCATCGTAAAGCACTAAAAAGCCTAAATTGGTTAGAATTACCCCATCAACTAACATATACACAGCTTCTTACCACCTATTAAATTACACAGAATTCATCTGCTTGTCCAGCATTAAATAGCATTCTACACAACTATGTTCTCAGTCAGTCATTACAATCCAGTTTACCAGCAACTCATGTCTATCCACAAACCTATCAAATCTGCTGGGCATTGTCTGTACTTGTACCATGTTGCTATGGCCTGGAACTCCTTATTTCTATCCAGCAGGTCAATACCTTCCCTCTAGTCCTTTAATACCATTCTGAAAGACTTCTTAGCTAAAAGCTGTCTCTCTTCTTGCTTAACACCATGATAAGCTATATCCCTAAATGTGAACAAATACATATTCATACCTTACATCTCCTTGCTCTCCATTTTCACTGACTTCTTTACTTTTATCAATTTCTCTCCCCTGGCTTTCCATCTAAATTTACCATAAGCCTGCTTTTCTTGCACCTTGTATTGCAGTTCCTGTTTGTATTATACTAACTTGCTTTTAATTTCTCTATAAACTGGCTAACATGTTTCTAACTATTAAATCATTGTCATATAACTATTTTTAACCAATGTTTTCATGTTATGTCTAATTTGGTATATTTATTTAAACTGCATTTGTTTTTTTTTAATTCATTTTAAAAGACTGCAAATATATTGTTATTAAAATGTTTTTAATACTTTGGAGATTTTCTCCCTGGGCCTCTGGTGAAAATGGGCTCCTACCCAGATGGAATTTCCTGGCAATCAAGTGTCAATAAATCGATATAAAACAAATAAATAAATGAGTGAATGAATGAATGAATGAATAATTAAATAAATAAGTACATGATGTCTACTCCAATAAAGAGACAAGGATGTTTAAGAAACTGAGAAGATCAAAGATGACAGTAGGATTATTGAACAGGGACAGAATGAATATAAATGACAGTGGCATATTAACGAATAGGAATTATTAATAGTATGCAGTCATTTTATGAAGGGGAAAGGGGCCAGCCACTGTTTTCAAGAACATTTATAGTAAATAAAGCAGAGGTAAAATGCAGTGGAGATGGTTAATGGATAGTTTTACCTGGAAAGTTGAAAGGACACTCTAAAGAGTAGACATGGGAAGATATGAGATTTTTCCACTATTTTTCTCAGATTGCAAAGACATGTCATGGAATCTAGAAATTGAATAAGCAGGAGAAAATTAAAATCTGGTTCTAGAATATAGATTTGACCTAATTAAGGAAAGTGAATTAGCCAGCAAGAAGACTGTATTAAAGGATACTATGAGAATGGAGGAGTGACTTGATTATAGGTCCATAGGAAATTTTTAGGCTATTGATCTGCGAGAATCTTAGGAAGGCTAGCCCTGTAGCTCCATGGTAATTATTAGCCCTTATATTTCGTGATATGAACCTCAGAGATGGGTTGCTCAAGTGTATATTGGGTACTTACATGTTTCCCTTATCCATGAGGGACATAGAGCTAAATCAGGGGTGAATTTGCAGTTACCCATCCATTTGTTTATGTTTCATTTGAATAGAGTAAGGGAACTACTATGCTTCATGAGAGGGAAAGCTATTTCCATAGAAGGGGAATTCTCTCTGAAATATGTACCCTTCCTTCCAGCATGTTCTATTAAACTTGGAAAAGAGGTTGAGGTCTATTGGCAGGATCTGTTACGGCTCTATATAAGAGGCATAGGTCACCTCTCAGTGTGTGAAAAGATAGACAAGGCTGTGAGATGGTCTGCATAGCTTTTTTACAATTTAGTTCCTTCATTGTTTTAGAGAGGAAACTTTGTAGTTGTTGCAGTTGTAACAAGTGTTTGGAAAGGTGCATACTGAAGGATCATTATAGTCAATGATCAGCATAATTAGTGCTGAGTATGGAGGAACAATTATGTCCCTGGATCTGGATGCAGTATCCTTTAATATAAGCGGTGCAAAGATAAAGGAATTCCGTACAATAACAGATATGTGGTGATTAAATGACAGATCATTATCAATATAGATTCCTAGATCTTAAATTTTGGGATCAGTTTTCAGGGAGGGTGTTGTCCATGTGGCAGTTACAGAGGGAGTCATGCTTGCTGAAAAATATTTTATATTTCTTGGCATTTAGCTTCAGTCCATGGTTTTGGCACCAACTATTTGTTTGGGACAGCTACTCTTGTAGAATCACGGTGTTCTTTTAGGAGTTTATGATTATACCAAGTTTGGAGTCATCTATAAACTTGGTTAACCACAATCTCTTAACATTAGCTTTGACCTCCAAGAAGTAAATGCCAAACAGAAGTGGCCCATAGACTGAACCCTGTAGTACTACACTAATGACAAATATTTTGGATGAAACAGAGCTGCCTACCCTTATTTTCTGTGTTCTGTTTGTGAGAGAGTTTGCTGTCCAGCAGGTTACAAGGGGTTAACATTTAGCTGTAAGAGTTTTTCAATGATGCCTGAGTGAGGGATGATGCTGAATTCCTTTGCAAGGTCAAGATTGGCAGTGTGCACTGATTTGCCCTTGTTCATTGCCACTGTGACTTTTTCAAAGAAGTTAACTAGGTTAGGTAGGCAAGACTTAACTCTGACAAATCTGAACTTGGTTGGGTTGAGAGTCTGTAGATCACCTAGATCCATATTTATTAGTTCCATAATGATATTTTACATAGCCTTGCAGATAAGTCTGGTCAGACTTATGGGTCTGTAATTACCTGGCTTTTTTGTGCAAGACAATGATTGCTGCTTTCCTCCATTCGTCTGGCACAACGCCTGTTTTATGGCTAATGTTGAAATAGCCTTATAGGTTCATAGGTAAGTACTAGGCTAAGTGCTCTTGCAGGCCATATTAAGCCTAGCTAAGCTCCCTTTCAAAGACAAGACCCAAACTCTGTACATTGTGTTTGTGAGGCAAACACCTTATTCATTATGCCAACCCTCAAGAGAGATTCAAACCGTGTACCCTCTCAACTCATACAGATAGCCAACTGCACCATATTAGACCAATTCATGTTTCAGGCTAGCCAGTAGTCAGCCTGGTGTGCTATCCAGTCTCATAGACATAGTGTTCTTGGACTTATGGAGATTAATACAGTAGAATGAGCTAACTTGTACATTCTCCAGGCATAAAGGACAACAAGCAAATTGTCTTCACTGTTTTTAGTTAGGAGAGGTATAAACACATCTCTTCAATAGGGCAAGTTTACATTGTACTAATTTTGGCTTCTGAAGCAGCATTGGGTGGATATCCATCTAGAGGTTGGAGATGAGAAAGATGGTAATGAGGAGATGAGGAAATGATGATGGCCTTAAAGGATGGGATGGGTCAAGTGATCAATCAACATGCAAAGGATATAGACCGTTTAGGGAGAGGCTTAGAGAACTGGATGAAGATAGCCTAGAGGGGAAGGTTAATGCCTGAAGTTGTGAATGTAAATTGGCTTTACAAAAAGGCGCTAGGGAGTTTGGAAGAGTGAATCTGTAACCTAAAGTGATGGTGACAAAAGAAAAAGAAAAGACTGGCATGGATAACTCAGACATAAGAAGTGAAGTCTAGAATGGAATTACTGAAATGTAAGAGATATAGAATAGATGGAGGTGATTTATAAAGGGGTATTTATTTTGTGTCCTGATACCCAGTGACCATTAATCCTATTGCCTATGTGGTCTACTGACCATTTGTTGTCTAAGAAGTGAGATCGCTAAGACCCAGTCTTTCCAATACGATCAATGGACCAGCACTGGGTTTGGCAACATCATCTTCAAGGATTATCCGTTTTCTCCTTAATGCTGTAAATATTTCCTGTGCATGCCTGTGGCTTCACATAGGAGGCATGCAGTGGGCCTCAAAGAGGGGTATCATGTGCATTCAGGAAATATGTAATCCTGAAAAGACTATGACCCCATGCAGTAAGTACTCTTGCATGCTGTCCAGTCTCCACCAGGAATTCTAGCTATGGACTGTGTATCCTAGACATCTGTGCCCAACCGTCCCCTTCTACTAATGTAAGTAAGCATTAACTACCTCCTCACTCTTCTCTGTCTCTCCTTTATCCAGCTGTATGGGCCTCTAAATGAATCTAGAATATCTTGGTTAGAGTCAGGAATTTATCCTATACCAAGAAGCTGTCGCACTCATACGTATGTTAGATACTCATTAGTATATCCTGCATCCAACTCATTTGAAGATAAGCAGAAGGGCTTTGTAAGAGGATGTCAATACACAGATAGTTGGTGATTGCTTCCGACTTCATTGGCAGGGTAGGGAAGATGAATATTTTAAGGATTGATGTGGTCCTGTGTGACATCACATCCAGAAAGCTTTTGACATATTAGAATTTTCTTTCCTGTGGAAATAATGAATAAGTTTGAAGAAGGCCTCATTCTCAGCTAGATTCAATTCTTGTATGATGATCCACTGACCATGTTATAGCACTTTCACCAGGACTGTCTCTTCTCAGGATGCCAACACTGCCATATAGGGTAAAGCTTAACAGGCTGACCATGTGATAAAAATGTGGTCTTGATGTAAATGACTGCTGATGCAGTGAAAGGAGATGAAATTGAAGTGCAAAGTGCAAAATACTGACATCTCAAAGTTTGGAGTGTGCTACAGAACACAGTGGTCTACAGTTATGGCAAGAAAAAAGCTGACGTCATCTCACAGATGAACTAAAGAAAATATTAGTACTTGATCAGAAAGCAAATGTGATAAAAAGGATTCTTAATTTAAGATGCAGACTAAATGGGAACAGATGAAAAAGTGCAAAATACTTATGTTTCCATGTTTTAAATATGGTGCAGGACACATGTGAAAGGTGACTGAGACTAAAAGATGAGTGACAGAATAAAAGCTTATTTTGGTGGGTAAAAGCAAATGCTGTGTGAAAGATGCTGAACTCAAAATTACATACTTTCAGCACATCATGAATATAAGTGCAGTCAGCCGTGAAGGGATTTCAAGCAATCTGTAGTAAACCTGATTAGAGAAGGAACTCTTGCAGGAGTAGGTAAGACACAGTACACCTGGTTCTTATTTGTTGCTGTAATATCCAAAATATCAAGTAAACAAAATTTGATAAATAAAGAAAGAGTGAATCTGGATCAGAATTTGGAGGGGCAGGATATTCCTAATTCACAAGTATTGTAGGATACTGCGCTTTGTGATATAGAATCAGTCAACTGCTCAGAGTAAAACAATGAAGGAGGGTGAAGTGGTGAGGTGGGCTTACAACTGAGAACCTCCTAAATGAAAAAGGACTGGTCGCTTTTTTCAAAAAAGTGAAATCTATTTTTGCTATGGTCATAAACAGTCTATACACTTTACTATGTAATCAAAAGGAGGAATAGAAATAAGAAAATTCATTCTGGGGGGTGTCCTGAAGAGGAACATTGTAGAGTAGTGAGACAAAGATTTGAGGCAAGTAGAAACATACTGGGGGAACCATTCAGAAGAAGAAGAGGTCATTCTGGAAAGGAAAAGTTTAGCATGCGAAAGTCTGAATTAGACAGAATATCAAGCTCGCAATGGGTAAAATATCAAGCAGGATCAAACCTAAAAATTATCCTTCATTGTCTAGGGTTAAAATGAACAGTCTGGAATGGCATGAGAAGAGTAATATTTATTTACAGAGACGTGAGAGAATAGATACTAATGAGAAATAGTAAAGCAAAAAGGAATGCGTGAGGAGCATCACATGCTGGAGGGACATGGCCGTATAAATGATGGGAAAATTGACTGACCTGGCATTAACAAATGCGATTAAGTCATAGCTGATCTATCAGATGATGTAGTTTGAAGACAATAGATTTAATAATGATGTGTAATGCGCAGTTTTGTTCATCAAACTATATTTGTTATACTCTCACAAGCTGAGCCTGAAAAAAATCTACCTGGATCAGTGCTCTACTCTGATTGACAAAGGGTAAATAATATAAATAAATTCATAGGTTCATTGTTGCTTACTAGGCTGTTGGTTCCTGAGGATCTTTGGAAGCCCAGCCATACATTCCTATGAAAGTTTTAGCCTTTATATTTTCAGTATGAATAACCCAGAGATGATCAGATCATTTATATGTTGCCCCTATCAATGAGGGACAAAAATGCTAAACCATTTGTGGCTACCCATCCAATCATCCAGATAATAGTGCAAAACAAATACTTTGCTTTATATGGGGAGGAAGGCATTTCCAAAGAAGTGGCATTCTCTCATATACACATGTATCCCTCTAACATGTTCTATTTATGGTGCAAAAGAGATTTAGATCTCTTGAATTGATGTTTATGCCTCCTATTGGACCAATGAATGTGCAGTAGGTCTAACAAGATAGGGTATGTTGAAGTTCTACACTTGAGGCAGAGATCACGTCTCAGCAACCTATATGACACTGAGAAGATGGACAAGACTTTGAGATGGTCCTCATAGTTTTTGCGATTTAGGCCCTTGATATTTTTTTTATAAAAAAGCATTGTGTGCATTCAAATTGCAACAGATGTTTAGAAGGCTGCATACTGAAGGGGGTGTTATACTCAATGATCAGCCAGATGAGTGAGAATGAAGTGGAATGATCACATCCATGCACCAGGACACTATACCTTTGGTAATAATTTATGCAATAAAAAAATGACTTTCTTATAATAGTGGATACAAGGTAATTGAAGAACAGTTCATTGCCTACATAGGCTCCTGGGTCTCTGTACTCTTTTTAGGGAGAACCTACTGTGGCCACTTCAGTTGTTGCAAATGCCTAGTCAGGTACATGCTGAAGGGTACACTGTACTCAATTATTGGTCTAATGAGGGCTGAGTATAGTTGGACAATAATCTCCTTAGACCAAGATACCATGCCCTTCTTTATAAGTTGCAGCACATAGAAGGATTTTGTCGGTACCAGGGACGCATGTTGATCAAAGTTCAGGTTAGTATCAACTCAGGTTCCCATGTCCCTTATCACTGGGTCTCCTCTTAAGGGAGTGTTATCAATGTTGTAATTTGTAGGGGTGGTTGTCTTCCCAAAAGGTATAACTGTACATGTTTTTGCATTGAATTTTAGCCCATGGTTCTGGAGCAAGTTATTTGTCTGTGCCAGGATTTCCTGCAGGATATCTACATTTTAGAGGGATTCATTGACAGTATCCACCTTGCAGTCATCAGCAAATTTGGTCAGCCAAAGGCCCTCTATATTTGCTTTAACTTTAGAGAAGTACAGTCCAAACCGGAGAGTTCCCAGTACGGAGTCCTGAGGGCCATCACTAGTAACAGGCCACTTGGTAGTCATGGATTCCTTCACTCTAACTTCATGTGTACTGTCTGTGAGTCATTCGGCTATCCATCAGGTGACATGGGGATGTATGCCTACATTTGTGAGTTTGTCTATAATACTAAATCTAGATCTAGTGACCTTTTCAAAGTAGTCCACAAAGTTTAGTATGCATGACTTGCCCTTGACAAAACTGAACTGGGATGTGTCCAGTGTTTGAAGATTTCTTATGTCATTGTTTATCAGGTCCACAATAATTCTTTTCATGGCCTTGCATATATGACTAGTCAAAGTTTTGGGTCTGTAGTTTTCTGGGTCTGTTGATGGCTGGCCTTTGTGTACAGGAATGGGAGCAGCAGTCCTCCATTCAATAATTGTGAAGCCTGTCTGGAAGCTGTGGTTGAAGAGAGATTCTAGTAGGCCTGATGGGTCGTGTTTCAAGCTATTTAGCATCTTGGGATATTATCAGGACCAAATGATGCAGCATTTTTAGCTATGGAGAGTATAGTAAGGACCTGCTCTTTAGTGATAGTTGGGAGAGAAATGGTAGCGGCTATTTCCTGGGGAAAACCAGGAAGTTGATAGGGGGTGAAATTGGAGAGAAATTCAGCTGACAGCAAATTTGCTATATCCCGCAGTTTAGCATTGAAAGTTCCATTTACTATTAGTTCAGCACATTGTTGGGTGTTTCCTTTAAGGCTGAATACAAACCTTAAAAATGCCTTATGGTTATCCTTAGCCTGGGAGTCTATTTTTGAATCAAAGTTGTCTTTGGTAGACTTGATTAGTCCACTGAGTTGCTTGTTGAGACTGATGAGGGAGGTTTTATTTTACTTTTGGGCTTAGCCTTTCCTATTGTTGGACAGAATTTTCTGTCTTTTGTTGTACAACCTATTCATTCTGGAGTTCTACCAAGGGGGCTTGCTTTCAGAAATTTTCCTAAGTTTATTTATTTTGGTTTGATGGTACTGTTTCCATGCAGTTATTTACATGCTTCTACAGGGTTTCCATAAACACTTCCGCAAAGGCCACTGTGTTCTCTGAATTTGGAGGAGCTTGGAATTTAGCTATGCCTTCAATTGATAGGAGGTAGTTAGCCTTAGAAAAGTCCTTAAGAGTTCTGTGGTTTAAATTTCTTAGTGGTAATAGAAATACCACTCGTCCTGAATTCCCCTGTGGTGCAGCCAATTTGACTACCACAGCTTCACTTTTCCCCCACTGCTGTACAGCAATGCAGTTGAACTCCTACCAGTGGGTATTCTTACATCACTATACCCCCTCATTACCTTATTATGGTAATGCCTCCAAGTCTACCATCATTCCTAATGAATTAAGAAGCTTTATGAGTCACTAGTGACTATATGGCATGATAGCAGATTTCAGCACAGCACAGTAGGCACTGATTACAGAGTAAGGTATGTCAGATATATCAGCTTATTAAATAGCTCTTCCTTGCCACGGTGTCAGACCACTCAGTGTTTCAGACTGTGGTATGGTGTGTATAGTACAGTGTATACTATAATCACTTGTGCAGTATTTAAAACAAAGTGTAGTCTTTTCTGTGCCATTCATCATTACGGGACTCTATATTTATGAATCACAGTAATAACAGGATGTGCAAGACATGGTGAGGACAATGCATTTCAGCAAGTGCACACTATGGGGGAATTCCTAAAGGAACAGTGAGGGGTATTCCTCATATACAATGAGGGGTATACCTCCTGTGCACCTTGTGCTAACCTTTAGGAATTTGGAGACAGCCTAACACAGTATTCTAGCATGACGACTTGCAGCACCACATTGGGCTGTCTCTAAGGCTGTGTAATGTACTAATGAGGCAGTTCAGGGGACATGCATATACTAGTTAGCCATGTGCTCTTCCCCAGGAATTGCCTTCAGGAAGACCTCTAAGCACCAAGTGATTTGCTTTGTCATGTAAATTAGCATGGCTGCTCCTATCACATTGTGGAAGTAAACATCGACAAAAATCTATGTTCAGCTATTGCAGAATAGGTGAGCAGTGGAGCGTTTACTGGAAAGTTAGAGTCAGGATGTGTGTGACTGAGTGAGTGCATGTGAGGGGCTGCATACGTGTGTGTGTGTGTGTGTGTGTGTGTGTGTGTGTGTGTGTGTGTGTGTGTGTGTGTGTGTGTGTGTGTGTATGTGTGTGTTTATCTGCCACTCTGCCTAGGAGATAGGATAAAAGGGGTAGTGGGGCGGGTGAGTTAAGTCTACATGTTTGTTTGTTTTGTTTGTTTGTTTGATGTGTTTGTTTATGTGAGTGTGGGTTGGGGTGGCTGTCATACCTCCACACACCACTAGACTAACTAGCAGAATCTACGACATTTGGTGGGCTCACTGCTAGCCAACACGGATTACTTAGATGATAGCACTCAAACCAGTATGAGGATCATGTGGAGGGAACACTATCACCAAGGATTGCTTTAGAAGATTTGTGCCATAATAGCAGTTAAACCAGTATGGGGTTTGGGTGTGGGAGAAACACTAGAAAACAGGGATAGTAAATATTTGTGTGTGTTTATGTGTGTGTGTGTGTGTGTGTGTGTGTGTGTGTGTGTGTGTGTGTGTGTGTGTGTGTGTGCGCACGCGCACGCGTGTGTCTTTACTGCTTGTTTGTGTATGTGAAACTGACTAAGGGGTATTCCTCTGCTTCCACAATGTGGTCACCAGCATGTTACCAATGGGAGGAAGTGCTGATCCATGGTAGGTAACACAAATCATATACATGCCAATTAGTCCATAATGATGTCTTTACTCATTGCAGGTAATGTGTCTCTGAATCACAAAATGCCAAATTGTGGGAGCAGGGCCTTTTTTAATGCAAGCCATATGGCTTGTGCTGTGGCTGTTGATGAACCCCCAGGTATGTGTGTGTGGATCTATGGATTTGAAAATTATTACTTACATGATGATGTTCCTGAAGTCTTCAGCAAATATTACTGACAGAACCTTATCTGGAGGCTGAAATGCAATTGACTACAATGAATAATAAAAGTACTATATCAAAATCATTAACATGACATATGCATACTGGAATTTAGTTCCCTGGCAGATAGTGTAGAGGATTAGTTCTGTGAGCTATGCTTCTTATAGTAATAGGTTTGATTCCCTCAAACTACTGTGTGATGCTGATTAAGTCACTTAAGCAAACACTGCTATGTTGTCACCTTTAAAAAGGAAACTTGGGTCCATTAGACTTAAACAGATATAATAAAAGTTCATACATCAGAAATATTTTGACTAAATATTCAGTTTTTGCTTATCTCATAGCAAAAACGCATACTGCTATGTAACTAGTTGACATGGCAAGGCACAGTATAAATTAAAGAATTCTTAGTGTCTGACTTTATCAGCACGTATTGCTCTGTTACTGAAAAGAGGCAGTTACATATTAAAATAGATATTCACTCTTCCATAAAAACAAAAACATTTAATTTACACCTAAGATGTCAAGGACCACCTTAGAAAGAATACAGACTGTAGCTTGAAATTCTTTAAACATTCCTTTCCAAAAATCAGACCAGAAAGATGCACCTAGGAGAGTTAATACAAGCTACTTAATCATCTAGGTATTCAGAGGCAAAAGCAAATCTCACAGACTCAGTTATCTCCTCATAAAATCCTGAAGATTAGACACAGCTGTAACAAAGTACTGATAATTCTGCTGTACCTCAAAAATGCTAATTAGCTCTCAAAAGTAAAATTGGGCTGTCTTTTATAACTAATTAAATATCAGGGCTACATACAAATATTAACATGTATAATACATTTAATCTCATTTTGCTAAAGACCGGCAGATAGAGCCTTATGATTTGAGTTAAGCATCCATCTGATATGCATCTACAAATGGGATATTGTCTTAATCTCTAAAAACAGTTGTAATACTACTCAGGTGAAGTGATACATTTCCTAGAAACAACTGCACAGAAGGCACTCATTATCACATTCTTGTATGAAACTCAAGGACCGCCGACATAGTTGAGGCTAATGATTTGTATGCATCACCACAGGCATAACAGAAGAAAATGAGGCAATATATCAGGCTTTATGTGACAGGCACTGGAACATGAACAGATGAGCATTCTCTTAATCAGAAGATATAAAAAAAAAACACAAATCTGGCAGAACATGCCACTAAACAGTTATATAAAGAAAGCTGCCAACAAATTAGTTACCATCATGATATCTGCTGGTGCCTACTTACAGCCTACTAAATGATGCCCATATATGTGTCACAAAACGGGGCAGATAAGTATGATTATGTAGTACATGCAATAACGTTGTGCTTCTTATTCAAAATGAGGGGAGGTGCATATCTGAATGTGAGTTAATAAAACTGTGACACTTGAGATGGAGAAGTACCACTTACTTTTTCAAAAGAATAAACTACCTTTCTAACCTACTGTAGATTGAAAACATGACAAACAAAGGAGGACGAGGAATGTAGAAAACAGCAGAGTGAGCAAACACTAAGGGACGCAAGAGAAATGTGACAACACATGGTGGAATGGTGTGTACCAGTGTTAAATAGAAACCAGCACAGTGACCAACCACTAAGGAACACAAGAGAAATGTGACAACACATAGGGGAATGGCGTGCACCAGTGTTAAATAGAAACCAACACAGTGAGCAAGCACTAAGGGACACAATAGAAATGTGACAACACATGGGGGAATGGTGTGCACCAGTGTTAAATAGAAACCAGCACAGTGAGCAAGCACTAAGGGACACAATAGAAATGTGACAATACATGGGGGAATGGTGTGCACCAGTGTTAGAAGCTATGTGTCATACAAAATCTTTATGATAAGTTAAGGCAATGGGCATGTGACAAATACAGGTAACATACAGTGAAATGTATGAAGTCTGACAAGATGCTTCTAAAAGTAGGTTAAGTAATGGCATGTTTAAACATAAGAAAGTGGTATGGATGGAGCATGAAATGGTTAATGACAATAGTACACTGTAAAGGTGATGCACTTGGTTAAGCTCCAGCATGTGTGCACACTGGAGGATGTGGGTCTTATCATCTTGCACATGCAGTGACACACTGCCACTGTCACCCCATGTATCACATGCACTAGAGTAAGGAAACAGCATCACTAAAGAAAAAAGGCCTACAATGATTGCCTAGCCTTAGCTTTAGCCTGACAGTAGCATTGCAAGTTATAAGGTTGCAGTTAGGATCAGGAGTGGGGTTATTTTTACTTCAAGTTGTAGGGATTACATAGGTTCAGGGGACATCATTACCAAGGCCAAGGCTTAAATCAATAACACTCTAAATATGTAGGTTTTTATGTTTTGTGTCCTTTTTCATTTTTTCATGCTGTAACACTAACAAAACCTTAAAGATGGTTTAGCTGTAATAGTCACTTTTAAATACATCTCTAATGGAGTGTAACATCCATCAATAAAAAGCAATAATAACAATAATAATAATAATAATAATATACACAGTGCATGTATAAGAGCAAGTACTAATTTTCAGCAAGTGAAAGTAACAAGAAAAATGAAATGAACGTATAACATAATTAAGCCTTAACTATCCCCGGATTTACTAATCTTCCATACAGGACTAATCTAGTCCTGCACAGAAATGGCAGTGTAGGAGGAGGACAGAACCACGCCATGCATATTAATGAAGGTGCACTGCCTGACCTCCTAATCCTACATGTAGCGTGGATGAGTGCAGCGGGCGTGTCTGAGAACAGAGCTCTCAGAATAAACATGCCCCTGCAAAGTAGAAGAGCAGAAACTGTACATAAATGAGCAAAACCACTCATAGGTGTCTGCATATCCCCAGCAACAGTCCCCCATATGTACAACAGGAACAGTACATATAAATAAAATGAAGAAACCCTTTTATATATTTTTTTAAAACCCCGAGTACAGCTAACCATAGGTGCACAGGTTTGCCCATTGCTTAGCTACGGTTAACGCAGTTTAAAAGGCTGAAGAGGATAACAAGGAAGATATATGAAAATAAAGCAGCACAGCAATAGTGTAGTGGTCAGAGCATCTGCCTAACGAGCAGACATTCCCGGTTTGAGTCCCACTGCAACACATTCCATTTTCTGTGTGAAATCTGTATATGAACATTTTTTGACATTTTTTACTGTATAACCTACTAAATAACATTTAAATGTGAACCGGAGTACTACATTAAATGCACATGTGAAGTGTCAGTGTTATAATGAATAAGGCACTAGTAAGCAAGTTTAAGCACAAGTAAGCATATATAAGCACTAGTAAGTGTGTGTAAGTGCATTTACGTGGGGGTAAGCATTGCCTACACAGATTAAGCAAAGCAGAAGCTAACTGAGTGTAAGAAACTGTAGCCGGATGTTAACAGTGCTTACCGTCGTGCAAACCCATGCAAACTTGCGTACATCTGCTTTAAAGTGCCTTAATCACTCTGTATCCAACGGGCCATGTTCTGCCCAGCAACAAAATAAACAGCTCTTGCAAGGGTCAAGCCAAGAACCCTGCACACCCTAGACAAAGTGATGTATCACTAAGCCATGACATATACACAGAAATTCAATGTTTTCAGAAACATATCAGCCAGTCCTGTCATGCAACAGTACAGAGAATGTATACCAACACCTAGATGTCTGTGTGCGTAACTATATTAAAATCTAGACAGATACAACATATCTATATATGCGTATATATATATATATATTTTTTTTGTTTTGTTTTATTTTGCTAACTCTATATACATATATATCACTATATATGCACATATATACATGCATATGCCTAAATCAACACATATATGCATCTAAACCTATATGTCTACATATACACAGCACAAACCTATATGTCTACATATACACAGCACGTTACATATGTGTACACAGATATATATCTATGTAGGTATATACGGACATAGTTATATATATGTTAGCAGAAATATATATCTATATAGGTATATATGGCCATACATCTGTAGATAGCAATGGCAGATAAACAAATACACATATGTCCACATGCACCATTAATGGGGTTTAGAGGCCCCACACACTATACGTCTTGTCCGAATAGGCATCCCCCCCCATAGCCAAACACGTGTGCCCTGCAATACAATACCAAGTCTAGTCTGCCTCCTATAGGACATGTAATATGTGTAAGCCATCAACATCCCCAGGATACAGATACACAGACACAGATATGCAGATACAGATATACATGCAAATGTCAATTGTTGCCTGCAACATATACCCATAGAAAGATCATAGGAAAGACACCACACACAGGCTTGCAGAAATGGGAATCCTTTAATTGTGTACTATAACAGTTCTATATGCCATGTCATATAGCTGTTCAGATACTGACAACCATATAAACAGAGTACTGCAGCTGTGAAACAGTTACACTAATACAGTAGTCTGGAAAGGTTCACAACTGTTGCTGTCCAGGCCGAGCCCTTCATATTGTACAATAGTGAAGACAGACTGGGCCACAGAATACCAAACAATCAACAGTATGTACTGCAGGTGTGTAGTTCAGCAGCCTCTATCTACACTCAGTACAAACTCAGTAGGAGGGAAAGACGTGTTGTGATCAAATGGGTTGTAACTGGTACATAACAAGTCATAACTGACATCATCACGAGCACACCAACAAACAGAACAGTCTGTATGGCAGGAGGCTATAGGCTTGCAGTACCCCAATTCATGTAAGTAATGTCAATATAGGTGAAGTATACGGTACTGTGCAACCAGATACCTTGTGGCAGCTCACCCCTGATACCCCCACATTTTGTAACAGCCTAGGTCATTTATGGTGCTCCCCACCTAGACTCAATAATACAGGCCCATATACCACTGTTACATACACTGGCCTCTGCAGTGCATAAGGACACACATGTATTGTGTAGGTGACGCCCACACATATATGGCCCCAGCCCCAATGAATGTGTGGGGGATAAAACAGCAGTGGACTAATGGCAGTGTGATATACTCACAGCCCACTACAGAACAACCCCCAACAGCATGACATATGTACAAAGCTTGGTATGTAGATGGAGGACAGAGGCTGGCACACAGGCAAATATGTGGAACACTTTTGCCATACACTAAGCAAGGTGCTGGTGTTATAAGATAGTCTGCAACATACCCTTAGTCAGGAAATTGAGGCTAGAAACAGAAATGGATGTAGCCATGTACTAATAGCACACAACACACATACTGCCAATGTAATATCTGACACAGGTGGTGGATGGACATCACATGATAGGCATACCTCTGTCCAGCAAGAGGATAGGCCCACAGTAGTGAGCTATTCAGACAGACAGCATTCCATGGTAGATTAGTATGTACACACACACCCTGTAACACCACTACTATACAAAGCATAACACCACTCTACTCACAGTCTGTCTGTAGTTCCTGATCCTCCTACAAATATGTGGCCGCTCTGAGTGTGCAGGTACTCCTGTAAGAGGTATTGCTACCTGCTGTCTGTAACACTGATGCCCACACACAGGAAAGATGTCCATCACACAGGAAATGTAAAGGGACCATGCCCACATGCTGTATGGATTTATAGTGGGTGGTTTCCATGACAGTGGTAATTGGAAGAAGTACACATGTGTAATTATATATATATTATATATATATATATATATATATATATATATATATATATATATATATATATATATAGCTATCTGGATAAGTATATGTGCATATAATTCCACCATATGTCCTGGACATGGAGTGTAGCCCTACCCCAGCCCCTATAGTGCCAAAGTCGTAGTGCAAGGGGGATGTCATGTATGTATAGCAGGTATATTACTAGACTATTGCTACTGTCACTGGGATTGTCTTCACAGACATGGTTTGAGTCGAAGGTGACATCTGCTTATAACATGTGTGCTATTGGCTACTAACAGACATCTTAAGGAAATCATTGTAAAGTACCGCCACTAGCATGTAATGCCCCTGTGGAGTACAGTAGAGATATTGGCCAATATATGCAGAACTTTGGACACACCCTGTACAGTCCAGAGGTATATACATAATCCCTTAGTGCACAACATGTGTACCAGGCCTGACAATATGGATGTAGACAGCCATGTAGATGGGTATAACACATAATGACTGGTATACATTTGCCACCATAGGTTTTGGATTCACACACTCCTGTCTGGCCTGACACATAATGACTGCTGGTACAGGGGTGCCATGGACACATACTACCCAATACATATTGACATACATCTGTACAGCATCTCACTACTCTGTCTGACATACATGACTTTTAAGGGCGGCCCAGCAACAGTATATCTAGCAAGTATCTGCATATGACATCTTACTGGGTAAGTACACTAAGCTGCTAGGCATGTAACAATGCACTGTGCAGGCTAAAGGCAGACTGGCTCAACACAGGCCTACATCTCGTATGGGGGAATGCACATGCACCTACATATATAGCAGGCTCAACAGCCATGTCACAGCACAGGGTAAGATACACCTGTGTGAAAGTGCATAACCACAACCAATGTGAACACAGCCACAACCACATATGGTAAGCTAGCATGATATTACAGTATATGGACTATCTGTTCTAAACCATCCTCATATGTGCCACTCACAGAATGACCCTACATATACTGGGCTGCTACACAGTTTGGTCTGATGGCTGTCTGTGGTATGAGACATGTGTGTGTGTATGGCCCTACAAACGTAGGGCAAAATGGTGCCATACAGTGGGGCAGCATGTAACATCAGCTAGAAGGGGAGCTAGAACAATGACATCTACCACAGTCTGTACACAGGCTAATGCACATATTAACAATACACACACTGCCAACATTCACCATCACTGCACACACCTCAGTACTGTACAAACATCCACAGAATGTCCAGGTTATGTCATGAAATATAACCCCTACTTTACATGACATATGTAGAAATTTGATATATCACTGGCTTATCAGATATGATGACACTATTTATGGTGTACAGCACATATGCACCACTTCATGCATGACATATGTGAAAAGGCTGACAGAGGTGTGGCTGACAACACATACACAGGGCCAGTATAGACATGTTGCTGTGATAACCTCATAAATTTACCATTGTAAGGGGTTTGTTGCAACATATATCCTATGAGGGATATGAAGTCAGTAACTGTCATGGCCTTCACCATCTACAGACTGCAATCCTCACAGTACCTTCTGCATTCCATAGATAGATGCACCGTGGCTAACACATGAAACCAAAGGCACAACACTGCACAGTCTGCAGATGACCCTGCAGATGGGGATTCCTCATATACATGGAACTGACATGGCAGGTATTGCAACATGCATGACAGGAATATCCAGACAAACACTGTTAAACCAACATTACTCCAAATGCAGTATAGCAGCACTTACAGTCTGTAGTCAGGTCAGGCACATCCCCCTCCTGTTTGTTGCCCTCTTTTTACAGTGTATGTTGTTAGAGGTAAATCTCCAATCCACCTGAGATGCTGTTTGCCAAACAACAGATCTAGTTCCTGCTCACAGTGACTGAAAAGGGCCAACACCACCATGATGTTCCTAGGTATTGGAGTGTGTTTCCATGCAATTAGCTATGGGAATGTCACCACAGCTGTTCCAGATGCAATCAGCTAGGGGAGGGCTGCAATGCATGCAGAGGTCATCAGCTGATCATGAACATCACTTAATATACACATGCTGCTGCCTAAGTAAAGCAGGTGTGGGTCTCTACATCCACCAGAGAGGGGGTGGGGAAGGCAGACAGTGGCAAATATATGTCAGGGAGGGGTGGGAGACTAAAACTGAAGAATGTTTGTGTCACACACCTACCAGCACAGGGTATAAAACCCCTGACAACTATGTAGTACTATCACAGTTCAATGCAGTTATTGGATGCACCACATGGATTACCTAAGCAACAGGGATACGGTAGATATACAGTAGGTGATGTACACGTGCCTGTCTGCATGAACAGGTGCCAGCATCAACACAGGCACACTCACACAGGGACGCACACACACTGACACACTTGTCAGGGCCTGGAGTGCAGCTCATCACTAGTGGGATTGCCACAACACATCATTGTGCAGGTATCACATGTACCACACGGGTCATATGGAGGTCATATGGGCAAGGAGTATGAGGAGGTGTCAGACATCAAACAGCATGCTTCAGTATGCCCTGGGGGTTGTAGTGAGTGTTGATGTGGGCATACGCACCATACAACACACACACGAACACACAGGGTGCCAGTTCTGACATGCATGGATGCATGTCTGCACAGGTGTGTGGTGGGCAACTGTACCAGCAGGCTGTACAAGGGTAGAGGATGGGAATACCTTGGCATCAGGCCACATGACAATGGTCTACATTGTGGATCAAGCCTGTAGTTTTTGCATTTGCACACACAGGTGGGTATTGCATCCCCCATCCAGTCACCTGGGTGACTATTGTGTGTAGCCAATGCTGTGCAGCACTTGCCATGTATGTCTTCCTTATTCCATGACATGGATTGTGTCTGGGATGTGAACACCTCCCACATGCATGTACAGTGACATGTGCTACTGTACCTGGGGTGTCTGGCCCATGTTGTGAACACAGATTATCATTAGATGTGCCAGTCTTGCCCACCTGTGTCAGGAACTGGTAATGGGCAGCAGGTTTACCCTGCACCTACATTTATAGCATGCTAACAGCATTCTCTGATGTCATCTGTCTATACAAGGCATGTTGTTAGGCATGGTATTGTCCATTGTGAATCACATGTGAAGGCACCATAGGTGGTGCAGGTGTCCATTGGGGAACATGGTGGAGGTACACTGTCTGCATGTATGTGCATATTGGACAGATGGGCAGGGTGACATGCTGTCTGTAGCCCACTGCTATCACTGCATAGTTACCATCAGTTGCTAATATGCAGTGTACTACCCACATACTGGCTGTTGCCTAGGCATGTGTGTGCATATGACACATGGGTTGAGTGTGTGCTCTGGGTAATAGTGGGGTTGCTAACAGGGATTGGCTGGCCTTGATGTCAAATGTATGGGTATGGCTTTGCACCCCAGCCTCTCAGCTAATTTACATTTGCTATCCCTGTATGGTTGACATTGTGATATATAGTAGGTCCACCATAAAGGAAATAAGCAAACCCCCCTCAACATTGCCCACAGGTGTCACACACTCACCCCCACCTCTACACAGGGTACAAGTTACAAACACACGCACACACCTGTCATGTCTGGGAGTAGAACCCCTACCTAACTAGTTTATTACACTTTAGCACTACACACTTACATTATGCGCCATGGACATTACTGTAGTTCTTCTTCCTCAAAGGTGTATTTCACAATGAATGACATCAGTAGGATTACCAAAGAAGGGCATTTCAACTGTACTGCGAGTGACTAGTCTACAATGCATTGCTCCCTACAGAGACAGTGAGACACACACAAAACATCCACCAATGACATGTGTAGGTATAGAACCCCTGCACAAGGCCTATACCACACTACAGCATGGAGCAGTTACAGGTCACACCACAGGGATTACTAAAGAGCTTTTTCCACAAAGTTGTATTTCGCAATGAATTACATCAGCAGGATTGCCAAAGTAGGGCATTTGAAATGTACTGCGAGTGAGTAGCCTCTAATGCATAATACACAGACATTGAAACACACACAAAACATCCAGAACTGCCATGGGTGGAGATGGAACCCTACCACAGTTCTAAATCACACTACAGCAGTACACAGTTACAGGATGTACTACAGGGATTACTGAGCTACAACCTTCCCAGAGGTGTATTTCTATGTGGATGACATCAGCAGCCTTGCCAAAGTTGAATATATGAATTCTAAGGTGTGTGAGTACCCTAAAAAGCATTGTTCGCTACTCAGTCAAATACAGAGAGAGACACACAGATTCACACACACACACACACACACACACACACACACACACACACACACACACACACACACACACACACACACACACACACACACACTCACACACACACACACACACACACACACACACACACACAGAGTTACCAAGTCTGGGGCTGGAACATCTACCTAACTACATTATCACACTAGAACAGTATGCGCTACGGAGATTGCTGGGCTACACTCTTCCCAGAGGTGTATGTCTAGGTGAGTGACATCAGTAGCATTGCCAAAGTTGAGTATATGAATTGTATGGACAGTCAGTAGCCTAAAAAGCATTGCTCTGTATTCAGTCAGACACACACACACACAAATTCACACACAGGCACAGTTTCGAAGTCTGGGCTTAGAACATCCACCTAACTACTTTTTCACACTAAAGCAGTAAGCAGTTACAGGATGCGCTACAAAGATTCCTGGGTTATGATTTTCCCAGAGGTGTATGTCTAGGTGAGTGACATCAGCAGCCTTGCCACAGTTAAGTATATGAATTGTACGGAGTGTGAGTAGCCTAAAAAGCATTGCTCTCTACTCTGTCAGACACACACACACATACACAGTTGCCAAGTCTGGGGTTAGAACATCTACCTAATTACTTTATCACACTACAGCAGCACACAATTACAGCACACACTACAGAGATTAGTGGGTTATGATTTTCTCAGAGATGTATTTCAAGGTGAGTGACATCAGCAGCCTTGCCAAATGTTGAGTATATGAATTGTACAGAGTGTGAGTAGCCTAAAAAAAATTGCACGCTACTCAGTCAGACACACATAAACACAGTTGCTAAGTCTGGGGTTAGAACACCTACCTAACTACTTTATCACCCTACAGCAGTATGCAGTTACAGGATGCGCTATGGAGATTATTAGGCTATAACCTTCCCAGAGGTGTATTTCTATGTGAGTGACATCAACAGCCTTGCCAAAGATGAGTATATGAATTGTACAGAGTGTTAGTAGCCTAAAAAGCATTGCTTTCTACTCACACACACAGACACTTGCCAGGTCTGGGGTTAAAACACCTATCTAACTATGTTCTCACACTACAGCAGTATGCAGTTACAGGACATGCTACAGAGATTACTGGGCTATGACTTTCCCAGAGGTGTATTTTTAGGTGAGTGACATCAGCAGCCTTTCCAAAGTTGAGTATATGAATTGTACGGAGCATGAGTAGCCTAAAAAGCATTTCTCTCTACACAGTCAGACACCAACACAAACACACACTCACACAATTTCCAAGTCTGGAGTTAGAACTACTACCTAACTAGTTTATCACTATAGCAGTACACAGTTATGGGATGCACCATGGAGATTACTGAGCTACAGCTCTCCCAAAGGTGTATTTCACATTGGATGACCTCAGCAGGCTTGTCATAATACTGCTATGGGGAGGGTGGTGTGTGCATGGGCCATAACCCATTCATGTAGGGGTTGACATGCCACATGTGGGCACACACAGGGTCATATGTCACAGGTACATGTATACAACTACTAGATGATTACTTCCTTGTACAGTCATGGTAGCCAGCTGGCACATGCACCACATAGTCTGTCATGCTGACAGATACTGGTGGCTAGTATCTGCAGTGAGTGACATCTGCACCTCATGTGTTTGGGCCCTTTGGCTGTGTGCTGGGTTTGAAGGCCCAGATGACTCCTTGTCACGGTCACCCTCTTCCATACATCTATGTCCATCTACCTTTGGCTTATTATAGTGTGTTGTCCTTACATATATGTCTGTATTCCTATCCACTGCATGTGCAAGGCAGGAGTGGTGCATTCTGACGTGTCTGTACTAAGAACTGCGACTGCCAGATATGTCTGTTCCACTGGTGTTTGCAGACATGACCTTCATGTGTTGTGTGTGAGCATGCCTAGTATGACCTTTCAATATGTTTGGCCTTCATGTGTTGTGTGTGAGCATGCCCAGTATGACCTTTCAGTGTGTTGTTGACTGACATTGCCTTCATTCCTCTAAGTGTGTGAGCATGCCCAGTATGGCCATCTGTATTACATGTGTGGATCAAGTCTAGGTAGTTTGTACTGTGGTGCTGACCATTGTGTTGTACACCGACAGGTAGCATGCTGTGTCGGCAGGGTATCCATCGGTCATTTGGCATTGACTGTTGCCACATTTCTGCATAGTGGGGGGGGGGGCACCTGACTCTTTCTACATTTCTACACAGGAGTGTGGGGGGGCACACCTGACTGTTACTATAAGTGTACGTAGGATGAAGGGCACACCTGACACTTGTACACATTTGCTAGTACTGTACTGGTATGTCAGGTATTCCATTTCAGTCTGTAGTCTTACCTATCGTGCTGGCTAAAGGCATACCAGTGTACTACAGATCTTAGCTTTAATTACCTACATATTAGTTTCTGACTTCCTAGCCTTCAAAACTTACATCCAACTGCCTGACCTGCTGTAGTCTGTCTGTGTAGGCCTGGGGGAGGGGTTACACACAGGGATCATTCAGAGACCATAGTACAGCATTTCTTTGTGTTTGTCTACACCTGTCCTGCTGGCTGAGACTGTTGTTAGGTATGTGAACCTTCCTGACTGGCATGTGTGGATCTTATGGACACACACGTCACCCAGCCCATTTCCTGCAGTGGGTTTTGTCACCCTGTGTGGTACTGGCTACTATGTTGACTCCAGTATGTGTTACAGATGTCATGGTGCCACTATGGGTGTCTACTGTCTGCTGCCATAACATTCGGCCACCCAATTCCCTTGCATGCTCAAATCCATACCATAGCTACAGGTAACAACACATTCTACTCCATTTGGCAGGTAGGTTAACTTACCTTGAGGGTGTGCCAGACTTGAGGATGGTGCTGGAGGGCTGCCTATGTCGGATGCACTTAGTACACTCCCTATACATGGTTGAGCATAGGTAGTGTCATGTTTGGCATTCCTTTTACTGTCTGTGCGAGTCTGAGAGAGGTGTCATTCCCTGAGTCCCTACTGTGTCAGTGCATATGCTATGTGTTGCCTCTTTGCCAAGGCCAGGGCATACTGGGCACACCTCCTTCTGCCTACTGGGGCAGGCTCAGGTTGTTCCTCCTCTGAGTCACTCTGTGCCTGTACAGGCCTTGGCGTTGGTGGGGGGCTATGTGGCCCTGCCCCATGCTGTTCCTGCTGCAGTTGTTTCCGCAGGATCATATTGTGTAGCATAGCACATACCATAACAATTTGGGTACATGTAGCTGGTGAATACTCCAAGGCTCTACCGGATGTGTCCAGACACTGGAACCATGACCTGAGCATCCCAAACACATGCTCTATTATATGTCTGGCCTGTGCGTGTGCCTCATTATGGCATTGTTGTTCAGGTGTCTGTGCATTTCTGATGGGTGTCATCAGCCACGGCTCAAGTGGGTACCTGGCATTTCCCACTAGGTGACCGTAGGGGATGTCCACATTGGCAAATCTGTGGTACAGCTACGTATAATGCCATATGTGTGAATTGTCATAGCTTCCAGGGCAGCCAGTGCACACATTCATTATAATGCCCTGGGCATCACATACGACCTGGCAGTTGATGGAGGAAATACCCCTGCGGTTGATGTAGGCCCTACCCTGCTCACCGGGTGGTGCTTTGATGCATATGTGCGTACAGTCTATAACACCCACTACCCCAGGGTATTCTGCTATTTGGTGGAAGAGACACATATTGCTGGTCAACACCTCACGTGTTTTGAGGAAATATATGTGCTCACTGGCTTGTGCTGACATGGCATCCAGGAACTGGTGGAATACTCTGGATTCTGATGCCTGTGAGATCCCCATGACATCCCAGTTGTACTTTGGGAGGTACCTGTGGCTAGTATACCTAGGCCTACACATACCTTGGTATCCACTGGGATGGGTTCCCCCCGACCAGTTTGGTGTGTCAGGTATGGCCGGCACAGCTCAACAATTTACTGTAGGAGGTCTCTGTCCACTCTATAGTGCTCCACTATCTCCAGCTCATGTAGCTCCTGGTAGGTTACCCTGGGTCTGTACACTCTTCTCCGTCTCCTCACTGTGGGTTGTTCGGCAACATTCACATCCTCACCACCCTCAGCCTCTTGCACATGTTGTTCTATGTTGCCTGCTGCAGCCCTTCTCATTTTGTAGGTTTGTTTGTTAAAATTTCCCCGCTTGAATACATCGGTGGTGTAGAGTGTGGAAAAACCAGAGGGGAAGTTGTTTGCTTAGTTTATAGTAGTGTTCTGGGCTGGGATGGTCTGGTGTCTGTGTAATTGGCTGATTCTGATGCATTTCACCTACCAGCTAATCTAGTTCTCCTTAATTACCTTCCTACTGCTAGTTTCCCTTCCTATTGCCTTTCAGTTTGTGCCCGGGGGTGCGCCGCGCAAACATAGTGTTCAGATGTGAACAGAGCTGCTATTTCCTGTGTTTTTTTTTTTACACCTGGTGTGTGCCGCGCAAACATGCTTACACGCTGTAAACATGTTTTACAGGACTTTGGCTTGTTCTACCTGTGTACACCATGATTTTCTTGGTGTAAGATAGTGCAGCCCTAGACACACCCCCTGCCTTAGCTTAGCTTAGCTAAGGTCAAACACAAGCCACAATACTCCAATTAGCTTACAGCATGCCTGACACACCCCCTTCTGATGTCAGCTATGTCTAGGGCTTACACTCATAGTTTTCCTAGTCCTACACTTTTGGGTGCAGGCTTACACTGACAGGGAATCTGGGATTCTTTATCCTTCCCCTCATTTGCATAGGATTGCCTACTAATGCATAGTTACATGTCCCACACTGAGCCTACCCCCGTTAGCATCCATTACTCACTGGCCAGGTTGTCTTCTGCCTGCCATTGACTTGCATGGCAGAATACTGCTTTTATTTAGAATGCTTATTTTAGGTTTATTTTATTATTTTCACCTCAATCCCATTTGTGCACTGCTGCCTTTTGCTTAAACAGACGGGATCGGTGAAAAAAAATAAAAGTTTTTTTTTTTTTATTTTTTAAACATTTTGCAATGCCAATGGCCTTCTACTTGGCCATTGGCATGCTTCCTCAATAATATGCAGCCTTTATTTGGAGCTGTCATAGCTCCGTTTTGTAGTTTGCAGAAATGTACTCAGTTACTAACCAAATACATTTTTGCACACTGCACTCATCCTGCACTGACAGCTGCCAGTTTCCTGGATCACAAATTACCTTCATTTGCATGGTTTTCACCTGCAAATGAGGGTAATTTGAATACAGGCGCTCAGTCCATGCAGGATTAGTCTAAGAACACACGTACACATCCCGGGAGCTCATTCCTGGATTGCACGTCGGCCATATTGCCGAAAATAGCCCTTAGACTAATCCTGCACACTCTAAGGGCTTCATAAATTCAGGGGTATATCTTTAACAATTTAACTTAACACAAGTAAAACAGCAATAAAAGAAGAATAGATGTAAAAATCCATAGTCCATTCAGCATGCAGCAATATTTTGACACATACTCCTCTACTCTTTAGATTTTCACAGATGTCCATTTTTTTTGGTCTATTCCTATTGTCAGGATCCATTACAGTGAGCCTCAAAATACAGAGAATGAATGGCAGAAAGAATGGGCTTACTTATACTAGAATGGTCCAAGATACCATTTCTCAGAATATTCGCTTTTCTCTGAGGTATGGCAATCTCGGAGTTGGTATATATAAGTCTGTAGAGTGTGAGTGTTACAGGGGTTGCTTGCCCCAGAGAAAAAGAAGTTTAAAGGAGAAGAGCAATTTTTGAGATTTCTTCTTCTATATTTTTGGTGGGTTTTTTTAGCTCCTCTTCCCTCAGCATTTTGGGGCTTGACATTTCAGTAGGAAGCCACCCATATTTCTGGAACTGTGCTAATATAATATATAGCATGAGGAAAGAAAAACTGCACTATCATTTTAGGATATGCAGAAAGAGACAGCAGTAAATGTATGGAATGGATGGAGTAGTGAATATTATACTGGACTGGAATCAGTGGACAGGAGACATGCATAGGGTGAAGTTACAGTATACATCCAGGTGACTACATGGACACCAGCAGTCCCTGTTTAATAGTTAGTCTAGATCTCACTGACCAATGCAAAATAGACAGGGCTTTCCAGGTTTACAGTACTACATTGTGACATCCTGCTGGTGACCAAGGCTGCCTTGGTTCTACACATCCTAATAAGATGTAAATTCCAGTGACCTATGAATAATAGAACTAGACTTATGTCAAATGTCTGTGTTAAGGATATTGGACACAGTATTCAGATGCATGTAGTCACACATAGGAGAAACCATTAAATTATCTGAATGAGAAATCACCATACAGCTGTTTTATAATGTGGAAGGTCTGAATATTGTGTTAGGTCTTAGCAAAGTAACAGCAACCCAGTCAGGTGAAGGTATCAATAACATCCATCTTACCTGAAACACTGATGACATTGTCATGACTCCCTCTGCTGCAACAACACTGAGGAGCATGATCCCTCCTTCTGACAGATGTGTCAGCTGCATCAGTTACCCTGAGAGATGTATAACAGGAATAGCGTCCTGCTTCACTGTGTACTATCACATCCTTGATATGTATTGCCCCTCAGACTTTCTTTTTTTCTCGCCTTATCTCTCCAATATAATCTGTATCCCAGAATCATAGTTTCCATTTCCCTGCTGTTATTAGCCCATGCTTGGAAATATCTAGAATATCAGCTTGCACTTCTTCCATTGTCGCTTCCAGTTTACTCACTTCCTTATTGTGCATAAAAGCATTATTCTCAACTAGTTAATATTACTATTTCACACAATCTTTTTTTTTTTTTTTTTGCATTACCTGTTGTAAAGTATAGCTTTATAAAGGGGGTTTACCTTTAAGCAAATGCATGTCATGAGATCTCTGTCATGTTGGGAGTTGTAGTAAAGGTCATGAAATGGTTATCATCAAGCTTGCTTACTTTTTTTTCACTTCACCATTCCTGAATATTTCTCTTTATTGTCTTTTTTCAATCAGCCAACTGTTCACAAAGGTCATGAAGTGGTTAACATCTAGCTTGCTTAATTTTTTTTCACTTAACCATTCTTAAATATTTCTCTTTATTGTCTTTTTTCTGTCAGCCCACTGTTTACCCCTTTCCTGATTCCTCCCCCATTTTAATGTAATGATGTCTTAATCCTAATATGCTGGTCTATTGCATCATTACCCTATACAATAAATATTGAGGTGTAGCCTGTCTGCTCTTTGAAGGCTTCACCATTTTCTCATGTATGACCTCTTTTCTCTGTGATCCTAAATCCACATTTCATTCACCGTGTCATCATCTGGCTGTTGTTTTCATTAATCCCTTCCACAAGTTTTGAACACTTGTAATACCTCATTGAATTTGTCTGTTCTGTATTGCTTCCTGGTTATTCCAACTACTTTTTTCATTTTTTCTCTTCTAAAATACTTTGAACTTTGTCATTAGCACTCACATTTATAATAATATGATGGCTTTCTTTCCTGAATAGACTTTAACAGTATAAATCCCACAAGGTTCTCCATTATCATTAGGTTTGCTATTTTACTGTCTTTTCCAAGTTATCCCCATTGTTTGATAGTCCACAGCTATAATTGAAATTTTTCATCATTTCTGTCATCATCCCTGTTGTGATCTTTCTCCATTGCTTCCCTACAACATCCTAATTACCTGACCCATCCCTTTTCACAGGCTCCGTCTCCATATGTATTTCTGCTTTCTTGACTCCTTCCTTGTTATCTCGGCTGCTCTAATTGTGAACTTCTTATCTGTTGTCCACAACTGACCTGTGCTCATTTCTCCCTTCTTTTTCACACTCGTTCTTCATCTTATCTACATTTACTTAAAGGATCCCTTCTGCTTCTCATTCCATTGAACAAGGAGGGGTACTCTTCCAGTACTTCAGTTTCTTAACTTTTTGCCTCCAACAACAGACCAAGACCTATCTAGGCAACACAGATTCTCCTAATTCCTGTTCACCAGTACTCTTGTCAGCATTGTGTGACTCTAAGTCCAGGTCGTATAGGTCACTTGCAGACCTAGTCATCATTGTACCCATCTGAACCAAAGTCCCAGCTTATTTCTCCACCAACTATGCCACGTCTTGTACCTATATGTCTGTCACTGTCATTCTAACCTCTTTCATCAATTTTGTCCTTTTCCGCCTTGGTATTTCCTCAGAAGCCTCTCACAGAAATCAGATCTTAACGAAGGTTACATATTCTATCATATAGCCTTGGTGTTACTAATCCATCAATCACTCATCAGTTGTTAAGTTGTCCTCATACCTGGCCACTTTGACATATTTTACATTGTATCTAAACAGAGACTTAGCTCTAAAATTAGCAGGTATTTTGATTTGGCATTTTCGAAAAACTGCTATGTGAGTTTTCATGTATAAAGTGTACTTTGGCTGAAGTTTTTCTTTTAAATTGACAGAAATAGCTACATCTTTAACATTTGTGTGAACATTTTAGCAAAAATGTTATATATAATTGCCTGCTGTGAAAAATACTTGATTGAAGCTTTCAATTTGAGATTCTGCTCACTATTTTGACCTAGTTTGGTTCTTACCTGTAGAGGAATTTGCAGCAGTTCAATATTGCACACATTTTTCGAGTAAAAACATTCAGTAAATAGCTTACAAGCTATACTTAGCTTGTGCTTTTAGCCTGAAAGATAAGAGAATTTACAGGTCTCAGGATTTTCTCTAAACTACAGGAATGTATTAATTATAGGGATAAATAAGCAGTTCTCAGTTCTGATATTATAACAATTGCTTCTGTCATTCTAATCTACATTATAGTTTACATTTTGAAGAAAAAGTGCTGTCTGAAAGATAATTTTTGCACTCTGAAAAAGCCAGCAATGTTTACATGTGGATCTTATGGGAAGAAACTAGTTAGGCAGCATTTATAAAATATTATTAGTCTGAAATATTAAAAAAATTCATTTATAATTCCCAGCTATGTAGCTTATGTCTGGGCAACCTAAAACATGACTTTTAGCATTTACTGAATCAAGTTGTACAGCATGAAGCTTTGCAAGTTTAAATATAACCTTCAGCAGTTCTGACCCAGTAAATACTAATGTTTTAATATTTCAAATTACGACTGCTATTCATACTCAAATTGTGCAGTATGTAGTAAGGCTTTGCAGTGAAATCTAGACCCATTTAGAACTGCTGCGCAATGTGCTAAATGGTAGAGAAAAGGGGTATACAAATAACCATATAATACCAATTAAACAAAGGAACACAGTCTAAATGAGTGCATAATGATTTCAGAATGGGCCTCATGGAAAGCCAGTCAGAGTTCATGTTATCAGATGTGTAGTATGTTACTAATCTAGCTACAGGGACCTTCCAGCAACAAATTAGGGAAACAGTGAGTATCTCACTGGCATTAGCCTGAAGAATATTTAAGCTGTTCCTCAATAAATAGCTGCCACATGAGGACAAGCATATCAGCTTCCCTAACACAGCAGGGGGTGGGGGGCATGTCTTTTATTATTTTACCTGTCTTCCCAATATACTGAGAGTTACAGACTGCATCCATGGGATCATAAACTGCCTCAGTCCATGTCCATAGATATTGCATCATCAGGAACAGATATCATTCCATCAGCTGCCAGGTAGCTTGCAATATGCAGATGCTCATAAATTATGTGTCTGTACATTATGTTGGCAGTACCCAAGATTCCCACATAGGGCATACAAATAACCTCTCTCGCCACTTTTTGCATAACATCCCTCTGGACCATGTAGTAGGCAACACAACTGCACTCATAAACTGAAAGCACAGACAGTATGTCCCCATGTCTACTCCCCATGTCTTTATCCTTCCTGGATACCCCTACTGTGTTATAGGTGATACAGAATATCCATTGGAGCCCAGACTGATGATGCCCATATGGAACCTGCAAAACATGGATATGACCATTACTATAATATCATCCATGCCCAAACCAAGGAAATCGTAGAGCATGCATTTATTAAGCTCACATCTCAGTTCTACAGCCTAGTCACATCAGGTAGTATGACTCTGCCACAACCTGTCAGCTGACTGTAGCATTATGTAAGCCTTGTAATATGATCATTAGAAAGCTATCAGTC
Organism: Protopterus annectens; assembly: GCF_019279795.1. NCBI lineage: Eukaryota > Metazoa > Chordata > Ceratodontiformes > Protopteridae > Protopterus > Protopterus annectens. Next base: position 250,923,992 of record NC_056732.1, read on the forward strand.
CAGTCATCATTATCAGGGGCCAACACACCTGTAATAGAGCACCAGTCTCAATCAGAGGCATATCATGCCACAGTGAAGAAACAGATGATGACTGACAGCATCCATTGACTGTGCCACACCTTACCCATGCACCTTCATTCACAGTATACAGTAGTTTAGGCAAATCAGCCACATCCAGTTCACTGCTAAGTGCTCAGACAAGTACACAGGGGCAGTATGGTTTTGCACAGAACAATTTAATAAATGCTTTGTGTTGTAAAGGCTAGTCACACTGGTCATCAGATATCTGCACTAGCACAACACAAAAAGGAGGGAGGGAGAGAGAGTGGTGAGGCTCACAGCTGTTACAATTTTCAGAGATGCATATGAATACATTAAACTATGGATGGCTCAAAAAATCCCTGTCAAAGATGGGGCTGAAACTGTAGTAAACCACAAGCTACAAATATAACAAATGGCTTGCTTCAGTTATAATTCCTCAAGCAAAGTACTTCAGTGCTTCAGCCATGTCCACAAATACAGTATCAGTATTCATTTCTGAACACCAGTACTGCACTACTTCCCCAGTGGTATCTACCGACTGAGCCCCCTAACACCTGGAGTCACCCCCTTAGCTCACCCTAACTATGCCTCTGTTATCTTCCTGGACAATAGTGTCCCTACAATGGGTGTACATAGATGGCATAAATGGCCTGCATGACACAGATGGGGTAGACCTAATGGAACAGGACTTGTATGGTGATTGAACAAAGGATGCCCCATGCTGTGTGGTTCCATGGTGTGGTTGCCACTGATGAGGGATGCTATATGATAATATCCTAAACATGGCAGTTGCCAACTGTATTCCCTATGATTGTCATAATCTGTGGCCAACACAGGTAACTGGCTATCATCCACTTGAAAGTGGCCATGAATGTAAGATATGGCACCATAGACCACATGAGTCCAATCATGGCATTGTTCCTGGGTTGCAGGCTGTAACCGTGGTGTGTTATATCATCCTGGAGTATTCACACCTCATATAAAAATTTTTATAAAAACAGTGATGTTGAGTGTGACTCAGAATATATCTGGTATACATAGCCGAATATCAAATATGCACATCTTTTTATGTAGGTAAAACAGACTGTAAACTAAAGGAATGCATTTGTAATCACCTTTCTGAAATTAGGTGAAATTTCCAAACAAATACACTTTTTAAACATATTTCCGAGAGGAATGATATGTATTGGTTTTAAGTTTACGGTTCTAGAAAATATTAGACAACTCATTAGAGATGCGGATATCACCACAATAACAGAGAATGTGGATTATAAGTAGTAAATATATTAGGAGCCAACATGACACCTGGTTTGAATCTTTGAATTCACTGAATACTTTAAAACCCATTTTAAAGAAACCGAGTCTATGCTATTTACTTTGTAATTTGTTGATCAATGAACATCCTAGGTTTTGAACATGTGATTTTTAATGCATTTATAAGTGATACAGGAAGTGCATTTGCTTTTTCTTTTTTTTTTTTACACCTGAGGAAGCTATTCGCAAAAGCTTTGTATGTTTGTGTTAATTAAAATTTTACTTAATAGATACTTTTTCTATCCCTGTGACCGGAGTCAGCTTTTCATTTTTCAACTACTTGGTTGCTTTGTTTAGACTCGTCTTTGTTCATGGAGCATTCTTGTTGCTTGTAAGATTCATACCATGCTAGTCATCTCTAAGGTGGCTGTGGACTTTGCCCATATTACAGCCCTGCACATCTATTGAATGATGCCTGAAGTACCAACATGACCAGGGATGGCTTTGACAGTGGCTGCCTCGAACCATTGATAGCATGTCATACAGTGGGTATATGCATGCCAAAGGCAGTGCACTGATCTGTTACCATGGGCCCTGTGGTAGAAGTAGCAGTGCTGTTGGTTATGGGGAAACCTTTCTCTTGAGAGACATGGTGACCTTATTTGCTGTGCATCCTGTAAGGCAGAAGGTATGAGGAAGGTCAAAGTATCACCATGGGGGATAGGTGTAAGACCACACAGGATGGAGACAGACAGTATTAACATGTCCTGGTACTGCAACTCAGTTTATTCATTGGCATTATCGTCAGACCTTATGCAAGTGCTGACCACAACCTGTTATCCATACCCAGCCACAAGATGTTCTACAGTAGTCCATCCTGTGAATACACAATACACAATACATGACATATCAGAGTGACAGTATCTGTCATGAAGGCTACAATATCCTATGGTGCTCATGGACATGAAAGTTAAGTGCATATTAGCAGCATTCCACGGTGGTGCAGCGGTAGCATTGTTGCCTCAGAGAAAAAGGTTCTCCTGTTCGATTCTCGGCTGGAGCACCTTCTGTGTGGAGTCTGCATGTCCTCCCCATGGTCAAGTGGTGTTCAAAAGACATGTGTGAAATGGACATGCCTTCGCTGAAGGTTGGGCATCAAGCTGGCACCTCGGCACCTGTAAAAAATCTACTGCTAAGAATTAGCGGACCAGATTTCCACTGTGGCAACCTTTAACCAGGAAAATAAGAAGAACTTACAGTTACTTGTGCTTGCAGTCCTTTTTGTCTGAACACCAGATGTGCCCGTGGAACACATAAGCATTAGTCAGTGTGTGTACTGCCTGATGTTAGTCTGGGCATAGTCATTGAATAACACATACAATATGGTTATTAACCTGACTGGTCTTCATGTGAGATGTACAGTGTCAGCACACTCCCAGAACATGGGTATACACCTCCCAATATGATTCCCTTTCCTTCACTGTCCCTATACAGTGATGCCAAAGAATGGCTAGTCATCTGTGAGGATTGCACTGGGAGATGGCCTGCTCCTCCAGTTGCACTCTTTACAGATGCTGTATTATATTCCTTCATCAAAACCCACCTTACAATGTCAATTAAATACTTCCAGCATGGCAATGTTGTGCTATCCCTCCCACACAAGGCATTAAAATCGTGGGGCACTGTGTGCCATGTACAATCCTGTAGTGGATGGTGGGCACCCCTTCTCTCCCAAATAGGTATTACAGATGCCCTGGGTCACAGGGCATTATTCTTTTTAGGATGAGCTTGTTTAACCTCTGCCATCTGTCACATTTTGAGGACAGGTGTACACCTAAGAAGATAGCAGACCATATTTGTGATCAGGTAAAGAATGAGTATAGTCTGGTACATATGTTACACATGTATGTTGGACTGGCTAATCAGCGTGAGATGGGACTGGACAGGGGCAGGTAGATGGAATGGGACATTTGGATATCCTAACAGTTAGCAGGGTGTGTAGAGGTATGGGCAGACTTGACAGGGATACAGATGTAGCATACGACTCGCAAGGCTCCAGTGGGAACTGTCAGGAGGGACATTCCTGAAAGTTGGCACATGGCTTGCATAGGTGGTGGGATATTATGCCAGCAGTACCTGTTTGGATGGCCCCAGCATGTAGACTGAACATTTATTTATTTATTTTACATTTGTTAACCGGGAGAGTCCGACTGGATACATGTCCATTTTCAGCGGAGGCCCGGGGAGAAAAGCTCCAAGTACATAACAGACATATGAACATTGTTAATGCAAAAAAAGGAAGATAGTTGAGTTCTAAATACAATATAAAGATACATCACATCTTGGGAAAAAAAAACAACAGCAGCATATAAAAAAAAACATAGGTCAGTTACAAAGGCAGGCGCCTTGTTAAAAAGCGTTAAGGATAGTGAGGTAAGAGAAGGGTAAATGATAGTGGTTAATCAGGTTTTAACAGGGACATTGCCAGAGAGTATTGAGATGGGGTTTAAGCTTTTTTGAATTGTAGGAGTGAGGGTTCTGAGGTGAGCATGGTCGGTAGGGAGTTCCACATTTTACCTACAAAGTTTGAGAATAGAGAATCCCCAGCAGAATTATTGGCTTTGGTAGTTTGAGCTAAGATCTTATTGGAGGAGCGAAAGATTGCAGGTTAATATAGGGGTGAATGATGTTTTCAGAGCTGGTGTTTTCTCTGGGTGATACAGTATCTGGTGAGCCATTTTGAGTTGGTTGAAATGGAGTTGGCTGGAAAACTCTAACCACCCTAGTTGCTTCAAGTTAGTGCAGTGGTGCGTTCTAAAGGTGGAATTTGTGGCAAATCTAGCTATGTGATTGTAACAAGAAGCAAGTTTGTTAAGGGTTGTCTTGTTTAGGTTTGTAAAGAGGGGGGAGGCATAGAAAAGAGTTGATAGTAGGTGTGTGCTGGCAATTGTAATTTTAGCGTGAGGAGTGAGAAAGTGTTTTACTTTATAGAGAGAGCCAAGCTTTTTATTGACGGTTTTGATGGTAAGATTGAAATGGGTGCCAAATTTAAGGGAGTTATCAATGGTAACACCTAATAGCTTTGTGTGAGCTTCTGGTGATATAGTGATTCCATTGGAGGATGTAATAGAGAAGGTGGGGGAAGAGTCTTGTTAGTGGGTGAGAAAGTAAGTAGTTTTGTTTTGTTGGGGTTGAGAACTAGTTGTCGACTTGAGATCCATTTTCTATTAGGTTGAAGGTGTCTTGGGTTGAAGCAGTGAGGTCTGCCAGGTTGGAGGCAGTGTTGATGATAGTCGAATCATCTGCATATTGAATGCATGTGGCATGGGGGGTGATTGTGGGCAGGTCATTAACAAAGATGGTGAAGAGAAGAGGGCCAAGAATAGATCCTTGGGGAACTCCAAGTGTAACAGGTAGGCATGTAGATAATTTGTCCTGCCATAGAACAGCCTGTTGCCTATTGGACAGGTAGGATTGGAACCATTTCAGCGTGGAATTGCTGAGTGATAGTTTTTTTAATGTATGGAGGAGTTGAATGTGGTTCACCATATCAAAGGCCTTGGAGAGGTCTAAGAAAAGAGCAGATGATAGTTTATTATTGTTTCTGAAGTTATTGATGGTATTAGAAAAGGATAGTAGGGCTGATGTGGTACTGTGATTTGGCCTGAAGCCATGTTGGGAGTTAGCTAGAATTTTATTTTTGGTGAGGTGTTCCATCAGTTGTTTGTGGACACACTTTTCCATAATTTTGGCCAGAGGTGAGAGTATAGCTATAGGTCTGTAGTTTGGTTAACTTTAGTGAGCTACCACCTTTATGGAGAGGAATAATGTGGGACATTTTCCATATGGAGGGGATGAAGGCTTCTGACAAGGTACGGTTTATGATTATGGAGACGGGATAGGAAATGGCCTCAGCTGCTTTTTGCAGAAACTCAGCTGGGAGAAGGTCAGCTGCTAGCTTAGTGGGTTTTAGTTTTTTAAGAAGAGATGTTATAAAGGATATGGGTACTGGATCGAAGGTAAATAGATGATCTGATGTAGTTGTAGTATTCTGCTGGCATGGGTAGTGGAGTGGGCTGGTTGTTTGTTTGAACTGTGTGGCCAGGGATTGTATAGTTTCTGTGAAGAAACTATTGAATGTGTTAGCAATGTTTACAGGGCACTGTTGTTTGCAAGTTGTTGGAGTGGGGGTGGTTGCCTGGCCTGGGTGCAGGAGCTTGTTTAAGCCTGCCCAGAATTTTTGTGGATTATTAAGGTGTTTGTGTTGGAGGTGGAGGAAGAAGTTTTTTTTTTATCATTTAAGATCATTCTTTTAGTTTCATTTCTAAGTTGCCGGAAGGTTTGGTGGGAGTGTGGGTCTTTAGAGGTACGCCATGTGACCCACATCTTGCTTCTAGATAGGATTTTGGATTTTGTTTCCTTAGAGAGCCATGGTGCGGTTTTGTTTTTAGTTCTAATGGACCGTATTGGAGCATGGGAATCTAGAATCTTGAGGAAGGTGGTGTTGAAGTAGATAACTGCCTCTTCAAGAGGAAGAGACTTGAGTATTGTCCAGTTGTGGGCTTTAAGTTCAGTTTGAAAAATGGAGGCGTTGAATTTATTATTGTTCCTGATTTTTTTCTGGTTGTAAGAAGGGGGTGATTTTCTTGAATTTGATAACATAGGTGAGTAAGTGATCACTCATGTCCTCTGGGTGAGTACCTGCTGAGTACTGGTCAGGATCTTTATTAGTAAGGATCCAGTCCAGGATGCTGTCTTTGTTTTGGGGTTTACCTAGTCTGGTAGGAGTGGATATGAGCTGAGAAAAGCCATGTAGATTTATGCTGCTAGATGGGGAGCTAGATGAGAAGGAATTCCAATCACTGTTGAAGTCACCTAACACTATGGATTCCTGGGGGTGAGTTTGAGTTAACAGTGGAGAAAGTCCTCTAAGGTTTTGTTATTATTGTTGCCTGGGGGGATGTAAATACATGCTATATTTATGCTTTTATGTTTGTTTGGTTGAAGTTTTACAAGTAGAATTTCGGCATTGTTTGTTAGGGGGGGTTGTGGAGAGGCAAGGGAGATTTGTAATGTATTTTTGTAGAGTATGGCTACACTGCCACCTTTACGAGTTATTTGGTCTGCTTTTAGTATATCATACCCTGGTGGGATTATCTGTGTGTCTTTCGTACTTGGTTTAAGCCAGGTTTCTGTGAGACATAGTAGGTCTGGAGAACAAGTAGCTAAAAGGGCATGTAGGTTGTGAATCTTATTGTTTACACTTCTGATGTTTAGATGACAGGTCAGAAGAGAGTTAAAGGGTCTAGAGTTTAGATTGAGAAGTGGAGGGGAGGATAGGGTGGAATTACAATTGAGTGGAGGGGTAGGGCCAGGGTTGGGGTGGATATCACCATCTGTGGCTAGTCTGTGATTCAGAGTGGTAATGAATTTGAGGGCTTTGAGTAGAAGTTTGTAGTAATGTTTATCATTTGGCCTAATATTGGTAGGTTTGATAATTACATAGCTCGAGTTCTAACAAGGTGGGTGAGTAGGGAGTTGAGTCATGGCCTCTGTTGTTAATTATGGGTGAGGGGTTGGTTTGGTAGCCTGGGTGGTGGAAGCCTATGTAAGACCAGGTTTCATATAGGGTAGCTAGGTAAGGGACAAGTAGGAGGGGAAAAAGAGTTAGTATGATAAGCTTCCTGGGTGGTGTCATATTCCGTTTGATCTTAGAGGGCGGTAGTGAGGTACAGGAAGTTAGTGGACAGTAGGGGGAGTGGTTTGAGGTTATAAAAGTATGAGTACTGGGGGTGGGTGGGAATAGGGGGCATGGCGGGGTTTACACACATACCATTTGAAAGGAAGGTAGAAGAGATGAAGAGCAATCCTTAGATTTTTGCAGGTGTGCAACATTTTCTGGACTAGAAATGCAACAAACCATGCAATAGAGTTACCACTGTCTTTTTTTCAAGCAGTAGCACACAGGGTATATGATAGTGGTGTTAAACATGCTATTACAGATTGGACATGGAGAGAGCAGCAGTCCATTGCAGTGGGCTGCCACACCTCACACATAGTTTGTGGTCTGTAGATACATATCTTAGACAGCATAGGATAGACTTGACAAGGAGGGAGTAGCAGTCCTGTTGCAGAATTGTCACTCTGTTTGCAGGTGTATGGCAGTTGGATGATTTCCATGTTGCGGAACATTAATTGAGCAAGAGAGTTCATATCAGCGAATGCCACTGTGCATTCACTGATAGGAACTCGATGTTATGAGTACAGATCGGGCTGGGAAATCTATCCCTTTCCTCACTGTAGTGGGATCTCGGAGTTGGAATATATTGTTAGCAGAGGGTGCAGAGAGGCTTGCACCCCTGCAAAACAATGAATTCCAGGAAAGGAACTAGACATACCTTAGCTCCTATGGGGACATCCCATTCAATACTCAATGTAAATGTCAAATCTGCTGAATTTATTCATCAGATTCAACATTTACACCTCATTAGTATGCATAGATTCGGCATTGTGATTCAACGTTAAAAATGGATTTTGTTTTTTTTTTAAAACAAGTTTATTGTTTTAACATACAAGAGAAATATCATAACAATTTTATACAAGTAATTAAAATAAATATGATTATAACATTCAACAAAACAACCAAAGTATTTACAAAGACATCCACTACAATCAGATCAATTAATTAAACTAAAATACCATGCTATTGAAGTTAAGATTTTTTTAACAGGTTTTGTAAATTATCCCATACAATATAATAAGATGTTTTCCTAGTTGTTCTTGACCTTATTGTGTTTATTTCCATATGGCACACTATATTCATAACATTTTTAAATTCATTGAACGAAGGAGGTGTATCTGAAATCCAATTTCTGGTTATTATTTTCCTAGCCACTGCTAGAATAGACCATAACAAGGGAAGCTTAATATTTTTAACACTTTGAGGCATAGGTGTGTTGAATAATATAAGAGATTTAGAAATAATGAAATTATCTGTAAAAAGACCCAGCAAAAATTCATTAATTGACTTCCAATATTCTTTCAATTTTATACAGTCATAAAACATATGAGCCCAGTCAGCATTAATTTCTACATTACATCTTTTACATAGATTATCTTTATTATTTATTTTATTCATCATCAAAGGTGTATAAAAAGATCTATGTAAAAATTTCCATGTAAAAAGTCTCCAGACAATGGAAGACATAGTTTTGTAGGCAGATTCCAATATATATTGTTTATCTTGTTGGTTTGGTGGGTCCCCATTAATGGAAGTGAAATAATTCCAGTAGGTATCTACACTGTAAAAAGTTTCTTGTCTGATAATTTTATGTATGTATGAAAGCTTTCCTTTATCAGAAACTTTATGTTGTAAATTTAATATCAAGTAATCAATCAGTGTTGGAATAGATTATTTAACTGTTATAGACATTAGATCTATTTTATCAATGAGATGTTGTCTAAAGGTCTGAACCTCTAACCAGCAAGTTTCTCTTAGATCAAATTCTTGTTTTAAGAAATCTATATTTTTAACTTTATTATCAGATATCAACTGATACCAGTACTTTAGATCATTATCTATAGCTAAATGGGTTCCTTCAGAAGTAGATGACAAAAGCATACCCCGAGTATACATTATAGGGAATATAATAAAATTCCATTCCCTATATTTAGGATGCATGAATATAAAGTTATGATAGCTAATAATAATGTTTAATGGGTAACTAACTATATGTTTAGATGTAATAGGTGAAGTACAAAATTCCTTTAGTAACCATAACATGGAGTTATTTACAATCATATTTTTATGTGTTAAGGAGATTTTCATGAAGTGTATACTAATTAGCTCCCAGTAATCTTTCCATTTTGCAACATATGACTGATCTATTAATAAAGTAATAACTTTTACAATAGAAGAGATAGTATATAAATTAAAGTCTGGAAAAGAAATACCCCCTTGAGACCAGCTATTAGTATGTTTCTTTAATGCAATCCTAGGTCTATTAGGTGCTCATAGGAAATTTAACATTAGTGTATTCAGTTTTTTGATAATTATTTTTGTAGGTGGGAATATTATTGATTGTATTAAGTATAAAATCTTGGGGAATATTATCATTTTAATAATTGTAAGTCTCTCTTCCATAGTAAAAAACATATTATTCCAGGTATTAAAAATATTTTGTATATTAAGAAAACAGGTATTATAATTATTATATATAATAGATTTAATATCTTTAGATAATATTATACCTAAATAAGTCATCTGACCTGAATTGGGTACATATTTAGTAAAATCACTAACGAGAATATTTTTTTTGTGTATATATAGGTAGTATTTTAGTTTTTTCTTCATTGAATATTAAACCAGAAATACTTTTAAAATTCATCATTTTATCAAATAGAGACTGCATAGAAGAATTAGATCCTGCTGATGTAATTAGAACATCTTCTGCAAAAAGTTGAATTTTAGATGTTGTATTTTCATCTATTTCAAAACCCTCTATGTCAGTACTGTTTCTGATCAAATTAGCCCAAGGCTCAATTATTAAAGTGAATAATAGTGGAGAGAGTGGACACCCTTGTTTTGTACCTTTAAAAATGGGTATTTTTTGTGAGACATATGTTCCTACCTTAATATAAGCCAATGTTCCTTTGTATAAATGCTCAATTAGATTTACAAATGCATCTGAGAAGTTTGTGCACTTCAGTAAGGTAAACAAATAGTCCCAACTTACTGAATCAAATGCTGAACTTAATTAAAAGACTAATAAGTGTTAAATCTTTCTTTTTCCTATTTGCAAAATCAATTAATATTAGAGTTCTCCTTATATTATCAAAAGTATTTCTATTTACAATGAAGCCTGTCTGATCTATATCTATAATGCCAGGGATGATTGTCTTCAATCTATCAGCAAAAATACTCATAAACATTTTATAATCAACATTAAGTAATGAGATGGGTCGATATGAACTACATCTAGTTGGATCTTTATTAGGTTTTAAAATTGTCGAAATAAATGTATATTGCCAAGATCGGGGGGGGGGTTATTAGCTCATTTTGGGCCAAAATAAAAACCTTATGTATTAATGAATATGTACTGTTAGAAAGGATTTTATATATCTCTGGTATAATACCATCATTACCCTGTGCTTTGTTTGATTTAAGCTTGTTAATTTGTGTAACAACCTCTGTATATGAAATACTTTTGTCCAATAGTTTAATCTGTTGTTTATTAAGCTTTTTATTCATGTTTGTGGTTATAAACTCCTTTATTTTATCTTTAGGTTCCATGTTAATGTTATTATGGTTAATTTTGTGAAAGTGATTTCTAAATTCATCTAGTATTTCTGGTAGACTAGAAACATTCTTCTTTTTCCTTAGAGAAAAGATTTCTTTGATATGATTTTGTTTATTCAACCTTTTGTTTTATTTTTAAGTCTATGTAAGTATTTGGGGCTTATTGAGTAAGACAAAAACTTGTATTTCTCTAGAGTTATTTTAACTTTATGAGTTAAAATTTCTTTGTATTTCTCATTTAGTTTGTTTATTTCTTCAATGACTTTCTTATCCATAATATTTTCTTTATTATTATGTTTATAAGAGTCTAATTTACTTTGAATATCTAACAATTCCTTATCCCAAGATTTCCTTTTATTATTATACCATCTGATACTTTGTCCATATAGATATGATTTTAAGGCATCCCAAACATAGACAATGGAGACTTCAGGAGTATTATTTATGTCTAGAAAATGTTGTACTTCTGAAAGTATATATTCTTTATAGTCTTTTAGTTGAGTTAAGTATGCTGGTATCCTTTTGATCTGAACATTGTGAGTATTTTTATCATGAACTGAAAAACAATTGAATTATGATCAGATATAGGACATGAAATGATTTTGGAATTAATTAAATCTGTTACTATCTGGTTAGAAATAAAGACCCTATCTATTTTTGAATAAGTTTTGTATCTGTTAGAAAAAAGGTGTATGGTAATGATTTTGAATCTATCTGATTATTAATATCATTTAAATGATAAGAATTAGCAAAATCATTTAAATGTTTTGCATTAGATGTAATTTTCCTTTTTCCTATAGTGGTAGTGTCACTTTCATGTAGTATACAATTGAAGTCACCAGCTAAAATAATATCTCCTATAGAGAATGATATGATCTTATCAAGATGGTGTTTCACTGTATTAATACCAATTCCAGGTATCCAATATACATTAATTAATGTATAAGTCTTCCCATTAATTTGTATTGTAACCATACAAAACATTCCTTTATCATCCTGATAAGACTTAATAGTTTTAGGAATGGGCATACTTTTATTCCATAAAATAGCCACTCCTCTTTTTTTCTGAGTGTGCTCTGAACTAACCAATACTGTATATTTGTTTGTGGCTAGTTTATCAATATCTTTTTTCAAGAGATGAGTTTCTTGAAGGAAGACTAAGTTGGCCTTATGTAAATTAATGTATCTTATTAGGCTTGCCCTTTTACATGGATTATTCAATCCATTAATGTTTAAAGAAATTCCTTTTAGAGATGTCATTTGGCATTTTTAAAACATAAGAATCTTATGATCAAAATAACAATTAACAAAATAAGTAATGTTACATCTCCTTCTTTAGGTGTACCTTTAAATATAGCTGTATTTATTGAATCTCTTATGGGATTTTGTATAACATTCAATTTTGTTTGTAGTAACAATGAGTTTACAAAATGTATTGTGGATGTCAGAACTATATACATACAACAATGAACAAGAGAAAATAATGTAAGGATTAAACCTTGCACCCAGCCTGGAGTTAAAAACTCCAACTTAGAGTAGTATATACCACTCAAGTTAACCCCCTACCCTAAGCAGCAGTACCTCAACTACCACCTTATCAATTTAATACTCGTTATATTTAACATTAAATTAACAACTTTCAATTAGATTATCTAGCAAGACAAAACTACACATTTGATAATACAGATTCATATAAACTAAGATAAACTTTTTTTTAAAAAACTATTCATACTACTATATACATCTAATTAATATAATACATTTGTATTCAAATAGAATTCAAATAAACTTGATATTAGGAACCAAGAGGAGAGAGAGAAATAAAAGACGTAAGAGAGGGAGAGAGAGTGAAAGAAAGAAAGAAAAAAAAAAAAGGAGGGCATATTTACATATTAATTTATTCAAAGTTTGTAAAAATAAGTTCTAATATTCATTTAAATCAAAAACTTTGGCTAATATGGTTCAGACATTACATATATTAAGATGCATCTATTTTCTGTCATGTAAATGCAGTTAACAGCTTCCAAAAAACCTTGAATTACTTGTATCTGAGCTTTTTTCCCATACTTATTATTGTCAGTAGAATAAAATATTATATTTATAGAAATTGTTATAAATCATACTGCATAGTTATGTAAATTCTTAGAAACACTTGCATTATTGTAAAGAAAGCCATCTGTATTTTGTATATCTGTACTGCTGCTTTAAAATATATCACATGACAACTTCTTCCAGAATAGAGTCATAAAGTTATTTATGCTTGTCAATCAGATAAATCAAATGAGTTATAGTAATGTATATGTTTAAATCATAAGTTTTTAACATAAATTAGTATGCTGCAGTCAAGTAATCTTTCAAAAACACTTGTATAAATGTTTCGCTTTCTATGCCTTCTAAAATATCACATTTGCTTACTACAAAAAACTGCATTATTTAAAATCATTATAACTGACATATTTTATAAATTATAATATAAATACTTAAGTAATTATATAAAATAACTCACATTTAAATATTAAAGAGTTCATTTTCCTTCACAGAGTCGCATTTGCAGCAGTTCTACTTCCTGGTAGAGTGTTCTTCCTGAATCTGCGATGTGCCAGTGTGAATTCTGGGGTCAAAGGTCAAATTGACTGCTTTCAGCTTCTCTGTGTGAATTCTGAGAGTTGAAGCTTTTAAAACAACTCGAGGACACTGTTCACGAGGTAACCCACATCCCAAATTGTCTCCCTTAACATTTTGGCGGGAATCTTGTTAAAAACTAGTGACAAACATTCATTTAGCAGTATAAATGCATCTAAACATAACAAAACCTTCACAAAGTATTTTACAGGTTATTACAGCCTCTATGCAAGTGAAATTAAGCCCAAAGTTATTAATAAGTAATAAAACTCAATACTTTTGCCCCAACTCAATTTTTATACAAATCTTATTATTTACTGTGCCTGTATTATCAAAAGCATTTCAATATATTAATATGAAAGAAAACAAAGAGAAGGAATAAAGGAAAGAAAAAAAGACAGTAGAAAATAAAAGAAAGTAAAGCAGAGATAGAAAAATGTAAAAGGAAGCTATAAAAAGTATTTACAATGGAATATTACTTACTGCTTATATTAATAAAAATGGAAATAAAACATATTATTTACTATTATTTAGTTCTAATTATTATTAATTAAATCATGTCAGATTATTTGTAAACAAGCATAAGCAATATAATCAAGAAAGTATAATTAGCAATAGTATTTAAACAACATATAAACTTTTTTACAAGGAATAAATAAGTTATTATTCCATTTATCATATTTTCATTACACTTCTCTCCCTGCCCTCCCCCACCCCTTACCCACTACATAATCTAAATAGAATGTCATTGTTTAAAATAAAGAAAAGAAGAAAAGGAGAAAAAAAAGAAAAAAATTTATCAAGTTACTAACCTTACTTCTCTTTTTCAGAAAGAGAAACAAATTGAATGATAGCTTGTTATTAGTTCCTCAGATATTTTGACTGATTATGAAACAAAACATTTCTTTGCACACAAAAAATATGTTTGATTAAATCATTTTCAGAATATTTGTGGCTTTCTGGAAATGCAGTAACTATATTTAATATGATTAATAATGTAGAAAAATAAAGAGAGAAAAAAAGGAAAAAAAAACATAGAACAAATCATTTGTTTTTTAGTCTCTTCTTCCTCTCTGAAGTCTTCCACGAAGTTTCAGTTGCCAACCTCTTTAATGAAGGACTAGCCCATTCCATTTCCTCTATTTTAAGCAAAATCTTATTTTTTTTGATAAACAGTAATGCAGAGTCTAAGTCATCAAAAATTTTAGGACCATCAGGAAGGAAGATTTTTAGCTTGGCAGGAAACAGAAGGTATGTTTTAAACTGTGCTTTTTTAAGCTCCCTTATTAGTGACAGAAAAACTTTTCTTTTAGCTATTACCAAGGAAGAATAGTCATTGTCAAAACGAAAACGCACATTTGTCTCATTAATCTTAACAGGAGCTTTAGCCCAAGCAGATTTAAGAACCATCTCTTTATCAAAAGATGATAGAAATCTAACTATAACTGATCTAGGATCGTTTTTGTTAGAGTTAGTATTAGCTATAGATCTATGTGCTCTTTCGATACCAAAAGAGAATGCTTCTGGTAAGTCTAAAGTTTTAGGGAGCCATGTTGTTAAAAAAGAACTAATATTGTTACCTTCAATATTTTCTGGCAGTCCAAAAATCCTAATGTTATTGCGCCTAGATCTATTTTCCAGATCATCAAGCTTTGTTTGTAGATGTGTATTTATTTCAGCAAAAACTCAATGTTGATTTCCTCTTCTTGGATTCTATTTTCCATGTCATTTACAGTCTCTTCTATGCCTGTAATCTGGATCTTCTGTTGTTGCAAATCTATATGTAACAAGTCTATTTGTTTTGTAGTTTTTTCTATGAAGGTATCAATTTTAGTATCCAGTTTATCCATCTTAGCAGTAAGTTGCTGGATTGTAGATATCAGAGAATGAAGTTCTTTCTTGATGCTGGAGTCTTGAGAATTTGTCTTACTGGAACTCATTTCAAACAGAGAAACTGACAAGAAAATTTCCAAGGTGATTTCTGACAGGAATATTTATAAAATTTCCTTTCTTTTTTAGATATAGTTCAAGAAATAGATAAAACAAACATATTTAGAAAGAAAATTACTTCATAAATTAATTTTTTAAGTAATTATTTCCTGTCAGTGCAGTGAAATTGGTGGAGCTGAAGAAATCTGCTGCTATCCTGTGTTCATCCTTGGCCACGCCCCCCTGGATTTTGTTTTTAATGTCAAGATTTTGATAGTAAACTGTGTGCGTGTGTGTGTGTGTGTGTGTGTGTGTGTGTGTGTGTGTGTGTGTGTGTGTGTGTGTTTATGTTTGTAGCTGGCTGGCTCTGTAACTGTAACAAGGCTAATGCTCTTTTCGTTGCCAGAATCAGTTAGAAAAGCATGTAACATTTTTGCTTGTCCTAAATTTATTGATTGACTGATTGATTAATTGACTGACTGATCTATTGAATTATTTATTTCAGTTTGTTATCTGGGTAAGTAAGCTGGTCTGCTGACCCTTTTCAGTCATGACCTCAGTACATTAATATAGCATTTATTATAAGTCATGGGTTGTAAGACGATAGAGGTATAGCTTGAGAAGCATAACAAATTGGCAATTATAAATGCAAGTATATATCATTAAACAAAAGACATATATCAATACATCCTGACAATCCTATATTATGTTTTAGAGTTTCAGCCAACACCATGAAAGCAATTACACTTAGCCTGTGTGTGTAAATTTTCTCTTAATGAGGTGTCTCGTGTAAAAGGATTATTTTTAACAACATTTCAAAGATTGTTTCATACAGTGTGTCCTATTGGGAGAGTGTTTTTTTTTTTAGTCCTAAGGCTGAGGGGGGAGGCGTGGCATTCTAGAGGACTGCCTAAGGTTCCATTTGCATATTTCAGTTACTGAAGACTGTCCACAGACTAAAATTCACATGGCTATGATTCTGTTGCACTATACCTTACCACAGTTATCATACACAGCTATGCAATCCTATACAGCCAACAAATCACCAAGACTTAATAATAATGCTAATATCAAAAGTTATTTAAAATCTTTTAGAATATTAAGAACTATAGTTATAATTTTTATCATAGGAACATCTGACTTTTTGTTTATAGTCAGATTGTACTTTTAACATTGCTATTTTTAACAGATTGGCAACTGAAATCTGTGTTTTATTTTCGCTTTGACATCAAGAGGCTATTCATTGATTCATTTAAGCACCTGTTTTTGCTGAAACTATAACTCTAATTATGTGTTGTTCATGTTTACAATAAAACCGCATATTTGTTTTTATTATTAAATCGGATTGCCATTTCTGTACAGACATGTTTTGATTTTATAATAGTTGTACAGTAATGTTAAGGATTTTATGAAAGATGAACAAACCATAGAATTCTGCTTTCATCTTTTTTGTATAATGAAGGTATTTGGGATGAGTTTTGGATTGGTGTAGTTAAAGCATATTTCAGCCTAAGAAATGAACACATAAAGACCAAGATAGATAATTTAGCTTCAGGATGGATGATTGAGAACTTAGAGACAATTTTTAGTTGGCTGAATAGCTTTTGAAATTCAATTATAGCACAAGAATGAAAAGATTAATGTTTGGTTCGAACATAATGTCCAGGTTGTTGTTGTTTGTCTTTTCCCGGTAAGGGGTCGCCACAGCGGAACTCTGGTCCGCTAATGATTGGCAGTAGATTTTTACGAAACGCCAAGGTGCCAGCTCGACCTTCAATGAAGGCACGCCCATTTACATACGCATGTCTTTCGAATGCTACCCGACCGCGGGAAGGAAATGCAGACACCACACAGAAGGCACTCCCAAGCCCAGCCGAGAATCGAATGGGAGAACCTCTTGCTGTGAGGTAACAACGCTACCACCATACTACTGTGAACATAATGTCTAGGTATTTTTGTTCATTTACAGAGGAAAACAGAGAGCATTTGGAGTGTTTTTACAATGATCAGAGGAGCATTGTGGATTTTTTTGTTGTATGAAGAAGCATGATATTAGTTTTTTGAGTACTGATGGCCAGTGTATTAGAGGACAGACCATTACATAGCAATTAAAAGTCTTATAGTAGCAGTTTTTGTAGTGATGAGATATTTTTACTGATGTTGGTGAGCAAAATATCATCACTACTCAGGAGTTGTTTCACATAATATAGATCTGTGGGAAGGTCATTAGTAAATAAATAGAATGTAGTAATAAACTGGGACTGTGCCTTCTGTGGAAGGTTGGGCACCAGGCTGGCAACTCGACACTGTAAAACTCCACTGCCAGTCATGAGCAGACAGGTGATCCACTGTGGCAACCCCTAACAGGGAAAAAGCCAAAAGAAGAAGAAGAAGTAATAGACTGGGACTGTGGACTCCAGCTCAGGCTTTTTCTTGCTTGCACGCAAATACATGGAGCTGTAGGTCTGCACTGTAATTTGCATCTCGGTCACCCATGTACCCATCTATATGATGCGTGATGGCTTGCATATGTCTTTTATCTTGCAGCACAGGCAGAAGAGAGAAGGGAAAATCTGTCAGCTGCCAGATAAAGCAGCAGTATCTGATAGCACAGCAGGGTTACTGGCATCCTTGTTCCACACTGTATTCTGCCCTGGCTAGAGGTTCTCTTCAGTAATGGTACCTTTCCTTTTGTGCTTCCCTTCTGCTAGTAGCGATGGTCCACCTGAGCAGCAGGCATGTTGTCCACTACTTGTTGCCACAATAGCTTAGTTGTCAGCTGAGTTAAGAGAGCAGGCTGTGTGTGTTTTATTGGAGAAGGGTTCTGGCATATCCTGGACAGACAACATACCCCAATCACTTGCTCTTGTTTGTCTGGACTCAGGGCATGTGTTATGGAAGACAAGTGGTTGGCCAATGTCACACTGGGCAACCATGCGCAATCCCCTCTGGCAATGGGCATCTGACACATTGGACTAGCTGCTCAATACCAACAGGCTACCAGAATAAGTTGTGGGTATTTCCACTGGCCACCAGACCCAAGAATACCATCTACTAGGTCCCATTAGCATCCTATTTGGCCAGTTAGCAACTGACATCCTGCACTTATCAAATTCTTTCCCCAGCCATTTGTCTATCCTCCTCTTGTGTATGTGTATCCCTTGTTTTCCACAAAAATAAATGAGGCCTACCCTTTCCCACAGGAGCTCTGCTTTATTTCCTCATGTTCCTGGTTTGCATTCATCTGCTTTCCATGCCCCTTTTCCTACTTTCTTCCTACTTAGTTTCCACTCCTTTCATTACACTAATAATGTACTCTGCTCACTTGGAACCTTTTGATGGGTTCTTCACATCTGCTATATTCTTTTTTTGTGGCATGCAAAGGCAGCCTGCTCTTTGCTTTTGGCTGCTCACACTACTGTAGCTCCCATATATGGTGTCAGAAATTTCCTTCCATAAGCTGCAAGACTGCTCCCTTGTCTTTCCTTGTACACATTCTACTATGCTGGTCTGCTTCACTTATAATGTTTCCTTTCCACATCATTCAAGTGCAGCTTTCTGCCTACTCATTTACTATATCCCTGCTTACTTATTTAGATGTATTTTGTGCTACAGTGTAGATTCTTTATGCAGTGAATGTCACTGGCTACCCTGAAATGCATGTCCGTGAATCCTAGTCTATATCAACCAGTGAGACATTTGTTCTTTGCAAAGGTTTGTCTTTCATATCTAGTAAAAAGGTTGACATTATCTGTACAAGATTGTATTAAGAATTTTAGCAAGGCATGTTACTTTAAAATTATTTCTTGGTTTGAAGAAAGATGTTAATGTTGTGTTTTAATATTAGGAAACATACCAGTTTCATGGCATAGGGAGACAGAGTCTTGACTATTATCCAGATGACAAGGGTTCAGTTAGCAGCTCAAATGCGGAAAAGCCAGGAGGATGAGAATGGAGTGAAGGGGTGGAGCCTGCTAAAATCTCTAAGAGAGAGAGAGAGAGAAGGGTGCGATTGCTTGGGAAGCACATGCATAGGCATGATCAACCCCGTTGGAGACCATGGAAGACTGTATTTGTTGTGGCAGGGAGTGATGCTGCTTTCTGGGAATGCCTTCATGGAAGTGTGGAACAACTCAATGCAATCAATTCATTGCAACCTGCCCTGTAGGCTGCCTTCATGAGAGTACACAAGTTGTAGGACAGAATAATAAAAAAATACTAAGCCACCCTTGATGGTTACCTAAACAGTGTCCCTTCTTGCCTGATGGGGAATGGACAGGCCAAATGGCCAAGAGAAGGGTGGATGGTTGTCAGAAAATTGAGGTGAAGAGAGCAAAAAAATGTTTCTTGTCCCTGTACTACCTGCCAACAATCAGCCCTCCTCCCAGCCAAATAATCCATTCATTCTCTTACCAGAGGAAGACCTACTGGACATAGACTGTCATTTATGGCAGCTATTAGGGAATTTTCTAGTGTGTCCCTAAGTTCCCCAACACATATTAAGCAAGTGTTCTCCTAAAGGGGCAAGCAATGGATATAGTGCAGGACTGTCACTCACTTCTGTAATCCCACAAATGACCTTTCCTCCTATGACCAGCACTATGTGTGCATTTCTCAAGTCTCCTCCAGGGAAACTGGAATACTTTGTCAAAGTAAACTTTATTGTCATTTAGAACTACACACATGTAGCCTAAACAAAATTTTGTGCATCAGCTCAATTCTTGAGATTACAAAAGAAAGTGAAACAACACTTACAAGTAGAGGAATAAACATAACTAACAAATACAGTACTACTCCCAATACATGCAAGAAAGAGCAGAGACATTTACCAACACTCATATGTGAAAAGAATACCCTCCCCGAGTTAATTTAACTATCCTATTTAAAGTAATACAAAACACACTACAGATTTAAATGCCTAAGTTGTTTGTCTAATATTGCACTTGAGTGAGTTAAATAATACTAACTATGGCTGTAATAAATAAATATTGCACTTACTTGGAATATAGGTAAGTATGTATTGTGCAAATAAATAAAAATTGACTTATTATGTGTCCAGACCCCTGGGACTAGTGCCCAAGTTCAGAAGTCTAATCACTGTAGGGTAGAAACTGTTATTGAATCTTGTAGTCCTGCAGTGAATGCTGCAATATCTCCTGCCCAATGCCAGATGCTTAAACAGTCCATGTGCAGGATGCATGTTGTCCTGTATTATATTGGTGGACATTTGGATGCTTCCATCAGAATAAAGATGGAAGTGTGGATCCTGTTATCTTCTATGCAACCCTCACCACTCTTTGTACAGCCTTCCTTTCTATAACTGTGCAGGTTCCAAACCACACTGTGAAGTTGCAGGTGAGGATGCTCTCTATTGTACCTCTATAGAAGGTGGAGAGAATATGAGGAGGAAACTTAGCTTTTTCAGTCTTCTTAAAACGTGGAGACATTGGAGCACTTTCTTGACCAGTTGGCTGGGGTTTCCCATCCACAAGTGATCCTCTGATATGTATATTGATTCTGAGCATTGGGTGGTTTGTTCTCCTTTTCTTGAAGTTGATAATAATCTCTTTGGTCTTGCATACATTCAGGTCAAAATTGTTCCCCTCACACCAACTGGTCAGAGATGCCACTTCCTCTCTGTATACCCTTTCAGCCTCCTTTGTGATAAGCCCCATGACTGTGGTATCATCAGCAAACCTGGTGATATGGTTTGAGTTGCGCTTAGCATAGCAGTCTTTGTGAGTCCTTGATATGTGTTTCACTGCTCCCCGTGCCCAAGAACTGTGAGTAGGCATTACCCTTTCACTCCTGCCCTTTCCACTAGCTCCAACAGACACCCAAGCTGCTAAATGAACTGAGGTTGGCCGGATCATAGTATGGGCTTTATCCCTCTATGCCAATGGAGTTGCCAAGCATTGTACCTTTATTCCTTCTATCACAACCCCATTAATAGCAGTGTCAGTGGTGCAACAGTAGCACAAGTTAGCACATTCGCCTTTGGTGCAGAAAGCTATGGGTTCTATTCCCACACCAGGTAGATCAATTGCTGATGCTGCAGTGTAGCACAAGGGGGGTGCTGCACTCCTTAGTGTGTTGTCCTTCACATGAGATGTTAAACCAAGGCCCCATCTTCTTGAGTTGGTAGTATCTCAGGTGCATGTTGAAAATCCCATTGCACTGATTGAAAACAGTAGGGGGTCCTTTATTAAACATACTTATTTATAACAATCATACAATATTTGCAATATTTATACTATGCACATTATTTAGAATAGTTTAAATACTTCACCTCTCTATTCATTATACATTACATTAGACTCCCAATCCATTTTCCACAACCAAAATATTATCCTTTCTAATACTTTTGCCAAATTCCATCCTTCGTTAAACATTATTTCTTTTACCCTTTGGTTCTGTAGAACCCACATAACCGTAAACATTTTTGTCTGTTTTGCATACAAACTCCTTAGTCTTGTTACTATAATATCCACATTCACTACTGTACATATTATTCTCTTCTATTCCCTTTAAATCTTCAAAGTAATGTATATTTATCAATTTGTTCTATACGTTCATAATTTTTTATATTTTAAAAATGCATGCACAGTTGTCTCAGGTTCTTGACAGTAATGGCATAATCTATCTTCTTTTCTTTTATACATCATATTTACTTTAACTGGCCACTTTCTTATTCCCAATCTCCACAAAAAATCCTGACACTCTAACACATCTATCTTTGCATTTTTACTTTTATCACCCTACATTTTCCTCCATCCAATCTTTTCCAAGGATACACATAATGATGTTTTTCCATAATATTTTCATAACCTACTTTTCTATTTTGTCAATATTATTTACATTTATTTTCCAACATATCTTTTCATGATAAATTGAAATTCTACATTTTCATTTTGTCTTTTCCTTTTAAACCTCTGCAGTGATTCCCACACTCTACTGTATTTAAATCTTAATAACTTATGCAGTAAACTGTCTTTATCTTCACTTGTATATTTTATAGATTCATACATTCATACATTGTTCTAGGCTAATGACCCGGGGGACCTTTCTAAGGCTAGCCAAGATTTACCAAAAGAATAATGATGTCCTATATCTAAACAGGACATTGAGAGCCAGGTATGTATAAGCTATCTCTGTTAATAAGGGACATAAGTACCAGGCCTGGTGTAAATTTCCTATTCCACATCCACTGGTCTAGGTCACACTCAAACTGGGTAACAGACAAACTCAGCTTCACATGGATGGGAAGTTTGATCCATAGAAGGGGCAGTCTCTGGAACACATATCTGTCTCTCCAGCATGTTCTGTTTATGTCACAAACAAAATTCAGGTCCCTAGACCTTGTATTTAGGATCATAGGAAGTTAATAGGCTATTGGCCTGAGGCCCTTATAAGCCTAGCCAAGAGTTTATCCCATGTTTAGAGAAATCAGTGCCCAAAGCCCCTGTCCAGCAGAGCCACAGGTAGAATACCAGGGGTGTATTTTCTGTTTCCCATCCAGTTATCCAGGTTGTGCTTAAAAAGGGATAATAAGGTACTCTGCTTGATGGGGAGAGGGAGGATAGATGGGGGAGTCCCTGGAACACAAATCTGTCCTTCCAACAAGTCCTATTGATGTCAGAGACCAGGTTGAAGTCACTCATGTGAGTTACTCGACTTGCGGATATGCAGCAGTCCCATCAAGGCAGGGTTTGAGATTGCTTTGTATGCCAGACAGAGGTCTCCTTTGAGGAGTCTGTGTGAAACCGAGTAGAGGGACAGGGCTTTTAGCCTATCTGTGTAGGGTAGATGTTTGAGGCCCTGGATTCGCCTGGTGAGGAACCTCTGTGGTCTCTCCACTGTTGCATATGCTTTGCGAGGTACTCAATAATTGGCCTTATAAGGGAAGAATATAGGGCTGTTATGACCTTGTCATCCCTGGATGAGATACCCTTACATATGAGATGGGCCACATAGAAAGCTTTCCATACAATGCAAGCAACATGGTGGTCAAAAGTCAGGTTGCTATCAACCTGGATGCTCAAATCCCTCATGACTGATTGCATGCTTAGGATGTTGTTATTAATGTGATAATATGTGGGGATGTCACTTTCCCCAAAAGGAGATGATGATGCATTTTTTTGGCATTCAGCTTGAGGCCATGTTTCTGGCACCAATCATTTGTTTATGCGGGACCCTCTTGGAGGACGTCCACATCACTTGGGGAATTGATGACTGCTCCCAGCTTGCAGTCATCTGCAAACTTGGTCAGCCATAGCTCACTGATTTTGGCCTGCACCTTAGAGAAGTATATCCTGAATAACAGACGCCCCAAGATGCCACTTGTATGGATCTACTGCTTGAGGTGGCTTCCCCTATTTTGATTAAGTGGATTCTATCAGTGAGCCAGTTTGCTACCCATCTATTAACATATGGATTGATGCCTAGTTGAGAGAGTTTATCTATTATGCCTGAGTGGGGAATAGTGTTGAAGGTTTTGGCCAGGTTAAGGTATGTGGTGTGCACCATTTTCCCCTTGTCCATAGCTTTGGTGACTCTCTCAAAGAAGTCAACCAGATTTAACAGACATGACCTTCCCTTGGCAAAGCCAAATTGTCTGGGATTGAGTGTTTCGAGGTTGCCAATGTCCATGTTAATGATGTCCATGATAATCTGTTCCATGGCCTTACAGATCAGGTTAGTTAGGCTGATGGGTCTATAATTTCCCAGATCAGTGGACACTTCACCTTTGTGTAAAGGGATGACAGTGACTGCCCTCCACTCGGCTGGGACAAAGCCGGTACTCAGACTTTGGTTGTATAGTGTGTCTAATGGTGCTGCAAATTCTTGCCTGAGTTCATGTAGGATGCTGTCTGGGATGTTATCTGGTCTAATGAAGGCTGTATTTTTTTGCCTTTGAGAGGGCAGTGATGACCTGTTCCCTAGAGATAAGGGAAGGGGGGCAGGTAATGGAGATGTTCTGATTTACTGATGGGGGAGCAGAGAGGTAAAGTTTTCACTGAATCTGTCAGCCAGTAGGTTGGCTATATCTACAGCATTTGTGTATGTGGTGTTCTTGACCACCAGTTTTGAACAGAACTGGGTGCTTCCTTTGAGATTGCAGACATATATGAAGATGGCATTATGATTGTTTCTAGTAGATGTAGCCAATTTGGACTTGAAGTTAACACTGGAAGATTTCACTATAGCTCTTATTGCTTCAAATTGGACCCCTGCTCCTTCTTGGTCCTGGACAGTAATTTTTTTCTTTTCGTTATATAGTTTATTTATTGCAGATGTCCACCAGACAGGTTTTCTCTTCCTTGCGGAGTATGATTTTGTCTTGTCATGTATTCCTGATTGCATGTCTATACAAGTGCTCGTATAGTACTTTGATGTAGATTTGGACATTGATGCCAGTTCCTACAGAGAGGCAGGGGGCTATGAAGCTGTTTATACCATCCCTCAGGATGTTGTAATTAGCTTTGGAGAGTTTTTTTTGTTTGATGCTACCTAGAGGAGGGTCAGGTGAGATGATGACTTTGAATGTGACTGCTTTATGATTGGATTTTACCAGGGAGGATGATACTGTAGAGGTGCTGCAGTGGTTACTCATGTTGGCTAATACCAAGTCCAATATATCGTCACCTTTTGTGGGGGTATTGAATAGCTGATCCAAGGCATTTGTATTGATAAAATTGAGGAATCTCTGGGCATTTATGTTCTGGCATGATTAGTTTTTCCAGTCTATGGCTGGGTATTTAAAGTCACCCAGGATTAGGGTTAAGGACTGAATCTTGATAGATTCAAAGAGGTCCAGATAGTTGAAGTGGGCATCTTGAGTCAAATTTGGGGGCCTGTAGCTAGCTATAATTTGAATAGGGGTCTTGTCAATGGTTAGCTGCACCTAGATCCTCTCCTGTATGTAATACTGTTTGACCAGCCTAGAGTTGTGTGTGTTTTTAATATATATTGAAACTCCACCTCCTTTGGCTTTGCTGCCCACAGTTTGGGGTCTGACTGTATGATAGGATGAGTAACCAAATAAGGCTGGGGTGCTCTCCGCAACTTTGAACCACAAATGTCAGCAACTTCCATGGTTAAGAATGCCTGCAATGAGTGCAGTTTCATGTTTAGACTCCTAGCATTTAGCATGACCTTTAATTTGCATTTTGTTGAAATTTTTATGTTGGTAGTATCAACCTCATGACTTTTCCTAAAAAAAGGCACTATGGGGGAGGCAAGGGCTTTGCCAGAAGCATGAAGTCCAAGTAAGACAGATGCAAGCCATCTCTAGCAAAGTATTGTGGTCTGTCGATCATATCTTCCCAGGCTGTCAGGTACTGGATCCTCCTGGAATGACACCAGAAACTAAGCAAATTGTTAAAATCAATCATTTTCTGTTTGCATTGAGGCATCATTCTGGGTGACGGTAGAATGCTGCTTAAGGCTAGGGACATACCTGACTGGGGCACATATTCAGCAAGCTTAATCATGTCTCTCTTCATATAGTCCAGTGAGGTATGTCTCAAATCATTCATACCTGTGTTGTGTAGTTGTGGGTGTTGTTTGAAGTCTAGTGATTGTGTTGATAAGCTTTACAGTGCCAGATATACTGGCTTATGAAGGAGAGGGCATAGACTCTATGTTCTTAATTTAACTGCATCTCTCACAAATTGTGTTCCTAAATGGTAGTAGTAGATGGTTGCCTGTGTACATGAGGCAGTTGCTACACTGTCTCAGGATACCCATATCAACCAGACTGGGAGGAGAAACTGTAGGAAATTGTTCATCCATATGTGTCAGAATATGAGGGAGAAGGGCCATGGAGACCAAAAAGGTAGGCCTAAAGCCCAAGTGCTTAAACCAAAACTAGAAGCTTAGAATAACACTTACAATTTAAACAGGTTAAAACAAGCAGTAATAAATGCAGCAGAAAAGATGCAATTGAACACTTTAGAGAACAACTGGCAGAAAAAGCAAGATGGAGTAATAGAGTAGGAGGCTAAAATTATAAATAAAGCACTTAGAGTGATTTTGAGGTGTTAAAATAGGTCAGGAAACAAAGACAGGGTGAAAAAATAACAGTTTTCTTTAGCTCTAGGGTGGAGTTTTCCTTTAACCTCAGTCCATGCTATTTCTTCATCATGTCCCAGTCCGTTACTTTTTTCTTTGTGTAAACACAAACGTATTGCATTTAAACTCTTGTGCAAATTATCCAATAATTTTTCCATTCTTTTTACATCTTTACACTATTATAATATCATCTGCATGTGATAACATAGCTGGTATTTCAATATCTTGCTGATTTATATAGCATACATCTCTCAGTTTTTTTATTTATATTACACACTATAATATTCATTACCAGTGTAACTATTGTACTGCTCAAAGGACATCCTTGTCTTTTCCCAAAAATCGTGTCCTTGCTTAGCCATCAATCTTTATCATATTATACTTATAAGCAGAAACACATACATTTATTATTTTTTCACTTATATTACTCAATTGAAAAATTTCCCATAACTTAAAATGTTGTAAAATATTAAAGGCTTTCTGTATGTCACCTATCATAATTTTTACATTTGTCTTTCCACTTATGTTATCATCCACTAACTCCTTAATTGTTATTAATAATTCCTAACAACCCCTGCCTGTTACACTATATATCGTGTCATCTATAACCTTATTAATTATAGTTTCTATTCTCTTCTGAAATATTTTCATAGTCTGTATTATTCATTAATACTGGTCTCCAGTTCCTTATATCATGCCTGTCACCTTTCTTCTGTACAAATTTTATTCTAACTACATAATTCTTGATACTTGAACCCTTATTTTAACTACTCATTTAATACCTGAGAAAAATCTCTTCTGCTATGGTTCCAGATTCTTATACATTTGATAATCTATGCCGTCAGGAACTGCTGCTGATTTCACCTTTAACATTCTTTCTATTCAATTCATCCAAATGAATTTCCTTTTTTAATTGTTCATTACCCTGTTTTGAAAATACTTTTAATTTCCATCTCTCCATTTTAGATGAATCTTTCCCGTGATACATTTCCTTTACATATTATGTCACTACTCCCATTATTTTTCTTGTTTATTTTGCATTGTATCTGATTTATCTTTTAATTATCTAATTACTGTGTAATTTTCTTTAACTAGCTTATTTAAATATGAAACTATTTCTACCTTCTTTCCATGCAAAAAATATCTTTGTTTATACAACACATGCCTGAATTTTGCTTGAATTAATTCATAAAATTATTTTTCTTTAGGAAAAATATTCCCTATCATTCTTTTCCAATGTAAAAAATTATACTCTACTTATTTTCTTAAAATTTTCCTTATTTTCTTTTCTTAAATCTAACTCCCGTTGTACATAACATTTTATTATTTTTCTTTAAAGGCTATCCAGCATTCTGACCGTCCAAGATAAAGGGCCGGATTCAGGAAGGCTTGCAAGGAGTCTAAGAGTAGAGTAAGACTCCATGCAGCCAACATGTCTGCCGAGCGATCAAGGAAGAGCCGGTAGGGGTGTGCAAGAGAGCTCCTAAAACGACTCTTACACGGACAGGGTTAGGTTATGCAAATTACCTCATTGGCTGCCGAAAGCTATGCAAATGAGGTACATTTGCGATCCAGGAAACCCTAACCTGTCCGAGTAAGAGTAGTGTTATTTGTAGAAATGTACTCCGTTATCAACTGAGTACCGTTCTGCAAATAGCAAAACAGAGCCATGACAGCTCCAAATAAAGGATGCATCCAGTTGAGGAAGCATGCCAATGGCCAAATATATGGCCATTGGCAATTTTTCCTATTGCAAATAAAAAAAATAAATATTTTTTTTTTATCTCGATCTCTGAAGTTTAAGCGTAGCGCAGCGCCGGGGAAAAGTGCTGCGCTCTAAAAACCATGAAAAAAAATAAAAGCCACAAATAGGAATTTTATTCAAAATATTCAACTGCCATGCAAGTGAATGGCAGGCTGAAGACAACATGGCTACTGAGTAGAGGTTGCTAATGGGGGAAGCTCAGTCTAAGACATATAACCAAGCATTAGTAGGCAATCCTATGCAAATGAGGGTAAGGATAGTGAATCCCAATTTTACATGGCATATGAGCAAAGTCTGTGGAGTGTAAAAGTAGGATAAGGGAAGTATCAGAGTAGAAGATAGGTGACATCATAAGGGGGGTATGTATGAAATGTATGATGAAATGTATGTATGTATGAAAGAATGTAATCTCATTGGAGCAGAGTGGCATGTGTTTGCTGTCAGTTACTCATCACTGGAAGAGGCGTGTCAACAGGTATCCTAACTAAAGCCAATAAATTGAAGGTGTATGCCATGGATAGCACTAAAGTTTCTTGTTGAAGTGCCTGCAACGTGTTTGCGTGTGAGTGCATGCCTGTAAATCCGAGTAAGACTGTGTGCGCATGTGTGCGCCTGTGTGTGCACGTTTAAGCCGGAGTAAGCATGTGTAAGGTTGTTGAAATCTGTGTAAGCGCATTTGCGCCTGTGTGCGCGCGTGCAAGCAGGAGTCAGCAAGTGTTAGGCCGTGTAAGCACGTGTGCATGCATGTGAGCTGGTGTGCGCATGTTTGCGCTACCCCCTGTGGAAACAGAAAGGGAAAAGGAAGCACAACAAATAGTAGGAAGTTAACCAAGGAGAACTAGCAGAGCTAGCAGGTGAAAACAATCAGAATCAGGCAATTACACAGGCAGTACACTAGCTCAGACCAGCCCAGCACTTAAAACTCTGCAAACAACTTTCCACCATGTTTTCCTCAGAGACACTGCAACACTGCAGTAAACTAAGAGAAGTGAAAACTTAAAAAGCTTTACTGAGACAAAGAAATGTTAGGGATTGCCATTGCTGTTATAAGGCAACATATGCAACATGCTGAGGGTGGTGACAATGCGAATGCTGCTGAGCAACCCACAGTGAGGAGACGGAGAAGAGTGTACAGGCCTAGGGTAACCCACCAGGGGCTACATGAGCTGGAGATAGTGGAGTGCTATAGAGTGGACAGAGACCTCGTGCAGCAAATTGTTGAGCTGTGCAGGCCACGCCTCACACACAGAGCCAACAGAGGGGAACCCATCCCAGTGGAAACCAAGGTATGTGTTGGCTTAAGAATACTAGCAACAGGTACCTTCCAGAGACCAACTGGTGATATGATGGGGATTTCACAGCCATCAGCATCCAGGGTACTGCACCAGTTCCTGAATGCCATGTCAGCACATGTCAGTGATCATGTATATTTCCCAATTCTCATGAGGTATTGGCCAGAAATATGCGTCTTTTCCAGCAAATAGCGGAATACTCTGAGGTGGTGGGTGCAATAGACTGCACGCACATACACATCAAAGCACCAGCTGGTGAGCGGAGTAGGGCCTACTTTAACTGCAAGGGCTTCCCCTCCATCAACTGCCAGGTTGTGTGTGATGCCCAGGGCATAATACTGAATGTGTGTGCTGGCTGCCCTGGAAGCTACCATGATTCCCATATCTGGCATCTGACACAGCTGTACCAGACATTTGCCAATGGGGACATCCCTCATGGTCACCTAGTGGGGGATGCTGGATATGCACTGGAGCCGTGGCTGATGACACCCATCAGAAATGCATACACACCTGAACAGGAATGCCATAATGAGGCACACGCACAAACACGAAATGTAATCGAGCATGTGTTTGGGCTGCTCAAGTCAAGGTTCCGGTGCCTAGACACATCTGGTGGAGCCTTGCAGTACTCACCAACTACATGTACCCAAATTGTCATGGTATGTGCTATGCTACATAATATGATCTTGTGAAAACAGCTGCAGCAGGAGCAGCATAGGGCCAGGCCAAACAGCCCCCCCACCATTGCCAAGGCCATCACAGGCAGAGCGTGACTCGGAGGAGGAATAACCTGAGCCTGCCACAGTAGGCAGACGGAGGCGTGCCCAGTATGCTTTGGCCTTGGCAAAGAGGCAACGCATAGCACATACACTGGCTCAGTAGGAACCCTGGAAATGATACCTCTCTCTGACTCGCACATATAGTAAAAGGAATGCCTAACTTGACACTACCTGTTTACAAACATGTATAGGGAGTGTACTATGTGCATCCAACATAGGCAGCCCTGCAGCACCACCTGAGGCATGATTGCCATGTTTTAAGCAATATAAAGCAGTGCTAGACAGCTTTTACCACTATTTAGTATATGTAAACAAAATTGCTCACACTAACTAGCACAACTTTGGGCAATGTTGAGCAATATTGGGCAATGTTCAGCAATGTTGGTTAACATTGAGCAATGTTGGGCAAGTTTGGTCAAAGTTGGGCATAGTGGAGCAAAAGCAGGTAAACATGCTCATATTTGCTTTACTGGTCCTTAAGCAGTCTGGTCTGCCCAGTATGAAAATATAAAGCAGTGACAGTCATCGAACCCAGAATACTGTGCACTATAGTCATAGTACTGCACCACTAAACCATGACAGTGTTGCACTAGTCAGCCTGTATGAAGAAAAGTTGATAAGTCTATGCAAAGTGTCTCATGGAAACCGTGCAGGCACAGCATAATCCCTGTATTGTTATGACACAAAGGTGAGCCCCGCAGTAAAAATACAACTTGATTTTCAACATACATATAGTATAAATGTTAATATTGGGCATGCTCACACATGTCAACAAATGTAGTGGACTTCAGACAGCAACATACTGAAAGATCACACTGGGCATGCTCACACACTTGAATAAATGAGGAAAATGTCAGGCAATAACATACTGAAAGGCCAAACTGGGCATGCTCACACACTTAGGCCATGTCTGAGTACAGCAGTGGGCCACACATATCTGGCAGTTGCATGTGTTAACCCAGGAACCTCTCACTATTCACCAAACCTGCCTTGTGCACACAGTTATATGACAACAGACACATATATAATATATTGGAACCCTGTCATAATCAAATATGTACTACAGATACTTAGGTTGTTCATAGAAAGTGGAAAAGCAAAGAAGATAAAAAACCTGCAATCAGTATCATCAATAAACAATGTGCACTCCAATCATTATCCAGTCCAGGTTATGGAAAGATTATCTGCGAAGGAGTCCATACAGAACCATGACACTTCCTTCAGCTATGTCATAAATAGCAATGTACACTCATATATGTCCTGAGTCAGGGCCAACTGTAAATGACTGACAATGCCAACATCCTGTCAGACAGGCCCATACATACATACCCACCTCCCACTGACAAAAGGCCCTATAATCATGCCAGGAGATATCACATGTAGAATGGGTAAACGGCTCCTTCCAAAGCTGAAAACATGGCATTAGTTGGATTACATTGTTTCCCTATATGTGTCATAAGTGAACTGCAGAACAAACAGACCCTGCACCTGAACAGTCTGTTGAGCCTCACTCTCTCTACAGGATATGAAACTGTTGAATGGGTTACAGCAACATATGGCACACTCCACAAGTGTTGGTGCACAACAGACCATGGGAACTATAGTATTATAAGCCTATGAAGTCTGATCTGCAAGGCCATGGAGTCCATCATGATTGAAGTCATAAACAGAGCTATTGGAAGCCTACAAACACACAACCCTACCAACTTTGGTTTGGTCATGGGCAGATCATGGTTCCCAAACCTGCTAGACTGTTTGCAAGGCAGCCACCCAGGACATACATCACTGAAATGAGCTACACACATCCCACATAGACTTTGAATAGCCCTTTTCCAACATTCCAGACACATGTTGTATCCACAAAATCAACAACCTGTGCATAAATATGTATTGTCATCTGATGGATTGGCAACTGGGTCACAGATAGATCTCACAAGGTAAGAATTGTGGACTCCTGTTCAAGCTGGTAACACCTGCTGTCCCCCATGGCTCAGTCCTGGGATTGCATAAAACAAAGTGCACACACATTACCATGTCTAGTCTGATGATGTCAGCATCCTACAAATATAGCAGGAGAAATAAAAACACCCAGTAAAGCATATAGCGTGTTGTGTTAATGCGTGTTTCTCTAGTATCATAACATAGTTAGGTAGGGGTTTGAATCCTGTAATTGCTGAGTGTGTGTGTGTGGGGGGGGGTCTATGTTTGTGTGTGATGTCCTTTGAGAGGAGTGCCCTTTTTGGAGACTAGGAAAACACCTTAAAAGTGGTATATTCCTCTTTGGCAAGTGTGATGATGTCAGCATCCCACAAATATAGCAGTGGAAATGAACACTCCCATTAAAGCATATAGCATGTCGTGTTAATGCGTGTATCTCTAGTATTATAACATAGTTAGATAGGGGTTTAAATCCAGCAATTGGTGAGTGTGGGTGGGTGTATGTTTGTGTGCTTTCCTTTGAGAGGAGTGCCCTTTTTGGAGACTAGGAAAACACCTTAAAAGTGGTATATTCCTCTTTGGCAAGTCTGATGATGTCAGCATCCCACAAATATAGCAGTGGAAATGAAAACTCCCAGTAAAGCCTATAGCGCATTGTGTTAATGTGTATCTCTCTAGTATCATAACATTGTTAGGTAGGTGTTTGAATCCTGCAATTGCTGTGTGTGTGGGGGTTGTTTGTTTGTGTGTGATGTCCTTTGAGAAGAGTGTCCTTTTTGGAGACTAGGAAAACACCTTAAAAGTGGTATATTCCTCTTTGGCAAGTCTGATGATGTCAGCATCCCACAAATATAGCAGTGGAAATGAAAACTCCCAGTAAAGCATATAGTGTGTCATGTAAATGCGTATCTCTCTAGTATCATAACATAGTTAGGTAGGGGTTTAGATCCTGCAATTGCTGAGTGTGTGTGTGGGGGTGTATGTTTGCGTGTGATTTCCTTTGAGAAGAGTGCCCTTTTTGGAAACTAGGAAAACACCTTAAAAGTGGTATATTCCTCTTTGGCAAGTCTGATGATGTCAGCATCCCACAAATATAGCAGTGGAAATGCAAACTCCTAATAAAGCATATAGCACGTCATGTTAATGGGTACTTCCCTATTATCATAACACAGTTAGGTAGGTGTTTGAATCCTGCAATTGCTGAGTGTGTGTGTGACACTGTTGGTCAATGTGTTGTGGGTGTTGCTTTTACTACTGTATGACATATCAGTATAACAACAGTATGTGCATTGCACACTTCAGGTATCTGTGTGGCAAATACATATATGTACATGTGACCTCAATTAGTTCATAGGTGTGAAGCCTGCTTTCTACATGAATACATCTGTTACCTTTGACAGATTGTGCTGCTGCTTGTCAGACCTTAGGTCACATATGTATGTTTGTGACAGGGCCAGCCACTGTAGTGATCTGTGGCCTAGGTCACCTGTGTCACACACACCCATTACAGTTTCTATAGAATAGTGTGAGTGAGGGTTCATGCCTGGGGTATATTTCAGACATGTTCAAACATAACAAAGTCTGTCAATAATGGACATTCATTATAGGTGTACAACAACTTTGTGGATATGCGTACAGACCCCTTATTGCTTATGTGATACACAGAGGGACTTCAGAATACCTTTGGAAATGTAAATACCAAAGGACAGATGACATAACACTTGGCTGTATGTACACATCGGTAGCCGTTCTACATGTTGGAGGCTACTACCTATGTGGTACTGTCGGGATACTATGTTTAGTAAATGTGGATGACTATGCTATAGTTGGCTTATAGCTTTACAGCATGGGTTGGACAACAGGTATCTGTCTGTATGATACCCTTGTGGAGGATAAGTGTCTCATCCGGAGAATGTATTGTAGGCCACTGTATGCATTTCCAGATGTGGACGGACATATCCCTAGTGTGTTTGCTTGTACCTAATAGGGCTACATGCCAAACAGGAGTGGTCCCAGGAACGGGTGGCAGTCAATACCACTGGTTACTGGTATAGTAGAGTACAGGAAGGATCCAAATTCTACTGAGTTTCCTACATCTGTATGTCAGTTGTCAAAACATCATCTAACGATTGGTTATAGTCAGGTTGTTGAGGTTGTGTATACTACCAGAATGCAAACCAATGACATATAGTAACAGTATCACCCACAGCATAGTGTCAAACCATGTCATACACACATGTGTACCCAAGTTAAAACATATGTGTAGTAAAATGCATACTGGCCACCAATAGAAACTATGAAGTGTTAACACTGTGTAATACAGGGCATGTCACCCTTCCCATGTGTCCACTATGCATGTACATGCAGACAGTGCACCTCCACCATGTTCACAAATGTACACCTGCAAATCTGTACTGCACACATCACACAAGTGCTGTCCACTCACCAACACATGCTGGCAAAACTACACACATCAGCCAAGTGGCACATGGGCGGACAATACATTTTTGGAATTAACACTGGTGTAAACAATACTACATTGATAATCATAGCTTTAATGCATCATGCCTGCTCAGATATACCTACAAGGATATCATTACACTTTACTGTTGACAACATGCTAACATTGCTACACTGCTATAAAGTCACCCTGTGCATCAGCACCATGTTAGCCTATTCCCTGCATCACTGTTACAGATGACAGGAAGTGGCACAGTTTCATCATATGCACAGGGTGTGTTGTTGGTTTGCCAGAGCCCGACACTGACCCATCCAGTCGACATGTATGTGTGTGTGTGTGCATGTGTGTGAGGGACAACAGTACAGCATGGGTCAATGTTGATGTAATGTGTGTGTATGTGTTAGCCCTAGGTGTTTGGTTTATGTGTGTGTGTCTGCATGCACACAGTTCCACCATGTAGCTGCCATATACGGGAGGTTGTGGGACAGCCACAGACTGTACCTGCCAAGCTGTACAGATCACCGTCTCTGGCCACGTCTCTGGCCACGGACACAGTACCTGTGCCTGGCAGGGGTGCCACAGACAGTATCGGGTACTAAGCCAGACTGGGTACTATCATCAGAGGTAGAGGGATGTCGACTGGACCCTTGGCCCTGCTGGGACTGGCCAGAGCCACGTGCATGTGGTCTTCTATGATGGTCTAATGACAGCCCAGCCCCAACATTGCTGGGGCTGGTACTGCCACTACGGGAGCGGCTGTGACTTGTGTGTCATCTACGACGACTGCCAGCCGATGATGTTGCTGGCATATGCCCACGTCGATGTCCCAGCCATCTTGCACTGTCCTGGCACATGGACATGACATTGTGGAGGACATCTAATGTCTCCCCCCAACGTCTATCAATGACCTTGGTGTAATTATGGACGGCACCAGCAAGGTCACGGATACTGTCATTGATAGCGGTGTTATGGGCCTTCTGCACCCTTAGTCCCTGTCTGGTGTACTGTTCCATATGTGCTGTGCCTGCATTACAGCCTGGAACATACCTGAGGGTCTAAGACCTGTGGGGGCACGTCTGCCAGGGGCATTAAGATCAGCAGTGCTCCCATGAGAACCCCTGGGCATCTGCCTATGTGGTACTGTTCCAGGAATCTGTGTATGGCTGCTGTGAGGAGATGCATGTGCCATAGATACCACACTATCCTGGTCAATGCCTATTGCATGCTGTCCCTCAGCTAAGGCCATTGGTGATGAGGAATGTATTGGCAGTATGAATGTGTGCATAGCTGGGGTGGAAAGCTGTGTACTGTCGATTTGTGGCCCAATGATAGACCCTGTCAAACCTGCCCGTAACACAACACATGCATCATCATTTCCACTATTTGTGGCAGTGACTTCAGGTTCCCTGCTGCACTCAACCAACACAACCTCAGCACCTGAGAGAGGAAGACAGGAAACACACTTTACAATATGTACATGATGTTAGCACACATGCACACATGCACACATGAACACATGAACACATGCACACATGCACACATGCACACATGAACACATGAACACATACACATGAACACATGAACACATGAACACATGCATACATGCACACATGCATACATGCACAAATGAACACATGCACACATGAACAAATGCTCACATGAACACATGCACACATGTACACATGCACACATGAACTCATGCACACATGAACACACATGCACTACTCACTAAAGTAGACACACACACACACACACATACACACACACACACACCAACAGCAATCAAGAACATACTCATTAGTGGTTGATGGTGAATTACAGTATCACAAACCAAAGAGTCCTATCACATGTGTCACCATACAGGATGTGTGTTGCTCAATAGCATGCAGTGCGAGTGTAGAGAGTCCTTGTTAATAACAGTATACATGTCTTTGATGCATGTGTGTTGTTCAATGATTGGCCTCACCCTGGAACACAATGTGTACATGGACACAACATTGCTGTCAAAGTATTAAATGTTTTTCAATGTCCTGTGCACCATCACTCACAGGTATACATACCAAGGCTGGATGCACACAACTGTCAGGTGTATAGCAATGAATGCTATGTGTAGTACTGTAGTTACTGTAACTGGATGTAGTGTAGTACCATGAGCCATCATCAGGCAGCATCATGTGGTCACCCAAGGCCACTAATGTGTACCACACTGGCAACTATCTTGCTGTACCTGAACTGCAGCACTGTGGCTACATTAACCATTTCACAGGCAGTTGTTACATGGGTATGTAAGGTGTTCAATAGGGAGCATTGCCTAACATGAATGTGTTGTGTGTTGAAGAGTGTTGCACCACCCCATGATAGGCCTCTACCCCTCAGGTATAGTATGTGGGCTGTGTGGATGACATTTGGGATACTGGAGTCTGACCTTGCAGCAGGTGTCTAAATACGCCATGTGTATCATATTAACACATACTGCATATGACAAAGTGGTGTATGTTGTGTGCATGTGTATTGACTCTGCCTATACAATGTCCACTACAGTGTACCACAATTGTTTGGGATGCTCTGTGTATTGCATGTGTTTGAGGCAGCTACTCGTGTTACTGGGATATGCATAGTCCCACAGAAAACATGCAGAGCATGCATTATGTGTAGGTGTTTTACATGTGTATATGGCCTACAACTCACCTATGACATGCATATGTTATTTGCTATATTAAATGTAGAACACTCACCAGCATGGGTCTGCTGTCTTGCTGTCACACCAGAGGGACCTACAAGGATATGAGACAGTTTGTCAGTGTCAACAACTATGGCATTGCTGCTGTGAGTTTGCAATTTTACATTAGTACAATGGTTGACAGTCACAGGCATACAGGTTATGTTCCAAATTATCAGTATTGCACAACACCAGGCTCCACATCTTCTAAATACACAGTACACATCTGACATATGCATGTTCTAACAATCGAGCTAACAGTAGTCTACAGATATGCCATGTTACCTGCACGCTCCGAGTCAACTTGCTGGGTGACTCCAGCCTCCATGATGACACATGTCTGTTGTAGTGGTTGGCCAGGAGCCACCACGTTGAGGAGCAGCACTTCCACTCTGGTGAGGGGCGGATGTAATGCTGCACCACCACCTGTGGCAAGCTGATGTCTGCGGACATCGGAGGCATGCTGCTGGACATGTCTAATTAAATCACTGCAGTGATGGCGTACCTGCTCATAAGTCCGGTTATGCATGCCTACGTCATTAACCTGATGGACAACATCTTGCCACAGTGCAGTGCGCTCATGCTGGTCCTGGCTGGTACTGGAGAACAGCAGGGTGTGATGTTGTACTAGGGTGGATATAATGATTTCCTCCTCTTCAGGGGAATATGCAGGGTTGCGATGGTGAGACATGTCCCTGGAAGACAATAAAACAATAATTGTGAGCAAGTCATGTGGCACACTTAACATTCTAAAGTACAGATAGCAATGAAATGCCATATATAGCAACCTATTGGCTGTCAGTAGATGCACACTTTTAATACCACATATCAGTGCTCAGCCCACAACTGCCTGACAGTGCCTGGCACGTTCTATATATTAAACCATGTTCTACACAGCAACAAAGTGAAACCAGTATGTAAGACTATACAACAGTACATGGCTCACTGTATGTGACACAATGCACCACCTAGCCACAGGAGGTATATATGAAGCTAATGCATACAGAAATATGTCATCCATTGAAATGATTGTAAAGTACAGTTATAGTACTACCAGTACACCACACTACTTGTTGATAGCAAACCCCTAAGTAACATATGTGCACATTCATCAATATAGGTGGCATGCTGCTGTACTACACTATACATGTTGCTAGATATGCACTTATATCCTGTAACACACATACGACCGAGGCCATGTTACAGGCATACCCACATACACATCAGACATACCTACAAGACACAAAGGTATGGCAACCCAGATGAGCTTTACCTGTGTACCATACAGTACTGTGTGTCAGCACTTACAAAACCTTATGCCTGAGGTATGTAATGTGTGAGGACTACAGGTAACAAACAAAACAGTGTTTCCAAGCAATGTGGATATACACCATACTCTGCTGTGTAGGCCTACAGATTCAGGTAGTACTACAGTTCATACGGGATTTGTATTCACTAGTGTTAACAATCAATAAGCATACATGTACTGCTTTAGCCTACAATGGCACACTCCAGTCAACACCGTGGGACTATGTCACACCGTATGCTATACTGCTTTTCCTGCCTAGCAATAGCATACATATATTTTGCGGGGATCAGAGCTAGAACACTACATGCCAAGATATAAACAGTTTCCCACTAGACTATCACACATATACACAATGTTGACACATTCACCTACACATTCACCATCACACTCAGTCAACCTCACATAGCAATCAATGCAACAAGTGCATGCGTGTGTGTATTGGGTCCTAGGTAGCTAATAGGCTATTAGCCGTAGGGCTTATAGAAGCCTAGCCATATGGTACCCTGCCCTTCAACACCCATGTAATTTAAGTTCATGTGCCCCTGTCATGCAGAGCCACAGAGGTGATTCCTGGGTTGTATTTCCTATCTCACATCCATTCATCATGATTATTCATGATGACTGCTAATGAGGACCTTTCTTTGCTATTGATAGGTAGTTAGTTCCAGAGTATGGTATGTGTCTGAGATGAGAATGTACCACCCCAGCATGTTCTACTTTTTGATGTTACAAGGTTTAGATCAGTACAGTGTGTAGCTTGTAGGGATTTTGATCTGTTTACATGGAGCATGTCCAACACCTGTGGGTTTGGCATAGCTTTGTATGTTAGGCAGAGGTTGCCTCAGGGTAGGTGGTATGCGACACAGTGTAGCTGTGGTTTTGTAAGACAGTCTGCATAGGACATCTGTTTGAGTCTGGTAATACTTTTTGTGAGGTATGTGCCTGGCATCTACAGTTGCTGTAGATGTCTTCTGAGGTACATACCAAAAGGGCCATTGTACTCTATGATGGGTTTTATGATTGATGAGTAGAGTGGAACACTGACCTCTTTTTCCATGGATGACACACCTTTTCTGATGACATGTGGACCGTACACAGTTTACATGACTAGTGTGGCACTGTGATTATCAAAAGTGACACTACTGTCCACCTGCGTCCAGTGGTCTCTTATCACACTTTTGGTGTTGAGTAGACTACCACCTATGTGGTAGTTCATGGGTACAGGGTTTTTAACAAAAGGGATGGCAATACATTTACAACATTGAGCTTGAGCGTACATATAAACATCCATTGGTGTACATATAGATTTACATATAGGCACATATACAGTCCACCTTTCATGGTGGGAATATCAAATATGCAAATGTTGAGAGGGATACAGTTATGTAATAATATTGCACAGTGTTGTGCAGAATGCATTGAAGGTATTCTCAGCCCATGTATCTTTAGCAGGACTCCCTGTCTGGAAGACTAAAAACCTACCAAATCATACCCACAGCGTTTAAACACCACATGTCATATACCAGCACTGTATGCTGTCTTGTTTGCCACACACTACAACTTACATAAAAATACGCACATAACAACCTTCACCAACATATATATGTCCACCCTTCACAAACAGTTGCAGTATGTCCCTTGCTCTATGCACATGTTAAGATGCTAATATATCTGACACATAAATATCTCTCCATATGTGTGTGCCATACACACACAAGGTCCACACGGTTGTAAGTCCGTAGACCTCACAGATGACCTGTTGGGCCTTGCTACAACATGAACACTTGTCACATGTGTGCATAACAGTAATATTACAGGGATTATTTATAGCTGCTAATGCTACATTACTATACTAGCCTGGTACAGCAGTTGCGAATGCTAAGCTACACATTATATTACTATCATGCATGTGTTACTCTGTCATATCCAGGTTTATATAGCTGTTTGCACTACTCCCCCAAACAGCCATTATACACAGTACTGTACAGAACATAGATAACATGATCAGATGTTTGACAGTTAATGCTGAGCTACATATGTCACAGTTATGTCCCACTGCACACAGCTACACACTAATTTGGCCATGGCAGTAGCTATGCATGGCATCAGTGCATACATACCTACTGCTGTCACATATGCATGTTTCAAAGTATGTACAGTACTCTTCATAAACATCTACTACTTGCCGGTAACCACATATATGTTACATACATGTTTGTCACTGTTAGGTCCGTCTGTGTATGTATTGACAATTTTTTGTTTTGGTATTAATTAAGTAAAGTTTACTTTTACTTAATTTTTTGGTTATTAATTAAGTTTTTTTTTTACTTAATTAATATTTTTGGTTAGTAATTCAGTAAATTTGTTTTACTTAATTAAATTTTTGTTTTATTAAGTAATATTTTTTTTACTCCTCTCCAGGTTTACAGATGCTATAACACGTGCAATGTAATGATTGCATGTGGGGATAGCAAGTACAGTCTGCTTTTATAGGTATCTACACATGTGCATGTGATGCCCTCTGCACCAGTTGGTGCCCAGCATTTGGTAAATGCATACAGCCTGCTGTGTGGTAATTGCAGTACTCACTGTCATAGCAACCCAATGCTATAAATTTCTAAGTTATGTAGGCGTAGCCCTTTCAGATTTCCAGAGTGGGGCCCATGCTTGTTTGCTGTGGAGACTGTTGTTTAAGTCAGAAGGTTGGTATACTTCTTATATCTGAAGCTAGAGGTGTAGACAGTGATGTACATGTTGTACTTAGACCTGACTGTTGCCACTTCCAGTACAGCGCTATCAGTGTAGAGTTTAACTCACACTTACAAGTGCTTACACAAGATATATGTGAGTATGTAGTTTCTTTTCTACTTATATAATTAACTGCCATACAAAAGTAGTTATTGAGAAGTATTCCTTTGGCACATGAACTGTTTGTGAACTGTTATACTGTGCATATTAATGTACTCACTTCTGCAGGGTTTGTGTTTTTTATTGTTGACATTAGCACAGGATTCTCAGGAAAACTGGACAATTCCAGTACTGAGTATGCCTACCTACATCCTTGGTAGACCCTAAACACACACGTATATTTAACATTTGGGGGGGATACAGACATACAGAGGGCATTATGTATTATTGTGTGAATGTTATCTTACTGGACTTAAAGGATTGGTATGTACCTGTTAGTTTATCAAGGCAGGTGGTCTGTCCACCTTTCTGACTAACGTCAGTACTTTACAGAGAGATTCAGAGGGACACAGATAAAATATCTTTCACAATCAGGGACATCCCTGAAAAGTAGTCACAGTTAGGAAGTATGGCCTCTGCCCTAATCAGATATGCCAGTGTTTGTCCTGCTATGATACTGTGTGGGGGTTGTAAAGTGCCTCTATAACATTATTTGCTGCTAGATTGGCTGCTTCTCTTATCACAGTCATGTAATGCAATTCTACAACAATTGCTGGTAAAGATCCACAGAACAAGCTTTGTATTATGGCCTTCCTATTTTTCCTTTGCATTCACTCATTGTATTGCATGATATATTTATTTCAGCACCAAGTTATTGTATAGCTGCTGTGGCTTAGTGGTACTTCATGCAGTCTAGTGTGCCCAAGATCTGGGGTTCGAGACTGACAGAGGTGTTTTATTTTGCTGCTGAGCAGAACAAGGGCCCTGACATACAGAGTGACTAAGGCACTTTTAAGCAGTTGTAAGTGGGTTTGCGTGGGTTTGCGCAATGCTTAGCAATACTTAGCTAAGCGCACACATGCGCACACTCGCTCAAACCTGCTAACTACTGCTTAAAAGTGCTTACTCCTGCTAACCCCTGTGCTAATTTCTTTGAAAGAAAAGAAAATGGAGAGATAGGAAAGTGGTGAAAAAGGGGGCACAAAGAAGGAAAGACAGTAGGGAAACCAGCTCGGGATGTGCAGGACGGGTGTAGGGAAGGTCCATAGCTGCCCATTTCTTTACCAGCAACAGCTGTGCATATGCAATAAATTTGGAGTGAAATTTGAAACTTTCCACCCCTGAGAGAGGGGTGAGGCCAACAAAGTATGATCTACTGCCAATTATAATTATCAGTTTACATGTCCAGTGGACATGTGTGCGAAATGGGCAGCTATGTATGGGGCATAATTTTTTTGTGGGAACAGATTGCCCTTTTTTTTTTTTTAGGTGAGAGTGGAATGTGAGGTAGAGGAAGTAGGTATATTTGGGGAGGTAGGTTGGGGAGGTAAACAGACAAGGCAAACAAGATGCATACATGGACGGAGTATGACATATGGGGTGGGTGAACACAATTGACGGGGATGGATGTTTGGAAATTGCAAGCCCATGAGCCCACAGATGGTAACAGTGGAACTGAGATCCCCACCCATGGGCAGTCACCACTGCACCTTCACAGCCCCCAGGGTACATAGGAGGGGCAGGCTCACCCGTGAGTCATGCCACTCTCGACTTGAGCTGGCGTAGGGGATCAGAGACTGAACGTTGGATCTCCCTACGCACCACACCCTGGACCCTTTGGAGGGTGACAGGTGGCCCTTCTCCGCCCACACTTGAACGGGGGGGATGAGTCCCATCCCCTGCAGTGCTTCCACCCGAAGGTGGCACAGGACCAGTGGAGGAGGGGAGCCCGAGCTGGGCACCGGACCTACTGGTGCCAGGTGCAATCGCCAGCTGAGGAGGGACAGGTGGGTCCGCTGGGACCGGACTTCCCATACATTCTGTGATTAGGTGTGTTTAACTACAACATAGACAACAGCATCCCAAATTAGTTGTAACAGCATGCAGTAATATTCCCATTAACCCAGCACACCAGGGTTCCAGCAGTTGAACAGCAAGCATAACACATGCATATATTGAACAACAGTGGACATTACAACAGCATGCAGGGATGATTGGTGGCAACAGGCCATCAAGATTGTGGTGTTTGAACAGGGCACATGCATCAAAGTAAATGCAGATATTTATAGAACAATAGAACATATGTCCCAACAAATATTTTGAGATTAGACATACCCATTGAGGTGTGGAATTGCATTGTTTATGCACATACAGTAGGGTGTAAAAAGAAACATCCATTAACATCTTATAAGTACTTTTAGTCTACACTACATTCCTGTTGACTGCAGGTGTATATCCCCTACATGTATTATTACACTAGGCAACATGCATTAGGTTGTGTAATGGGTTTGGCTAGTTCATTATATACCTAAGCTATATCTGACATACTAACTGTCCAAGATGCAGATGTTACTGCTACATAGTTATATATTTTATTTATATTTATATATCTACATATCTG
Organism: Protopterus annectens; assembly: GCF_019279795.1. Lineage (NCBI taxonomy): Eukaryota > Metazoa > Chordata > Ceratodontiformes > Protopteridae > Protopterus > Protopterus annectens. The sequence continues at coordinate 250,967,781 of NC_056732.1, forward strand.
GATGTGTTCACGTGACATTTTCAGTTAAATTTCTACAGAACCCTACATTTAATGTAGCACACTCACATTTCTGGGGAACACATTAACAAGCTACTCGTGTGCCAGATTTACCTATGCATGCCTGCCATTAACCGACTGTTGAGGACTGTATATATGCTTCACAGCTACTGGCACTTCCTTCATCCACTTTATATGGGACTGCCCAACTGTGGGTTGACAGCACTTAATACAACAGTACTATTTATATAATGCAAGGGTACAACAACATTTCAAAGTAAGTGACACAGACACACTCCAAGTATTATACCTTTATTAATTACATCACACACTTTTCTACAGGGTCTCTCCTTTATTTGATATTACAGTGCATACGGAAGACATATTCAAGACATATTATACCTTTATTAATAGGTTACAGTACTCTTTTTCAGGCTTGCTCACTTATTTTATATGACAGTACATGCAGAGATATTATTCCGGACTTAGTTTACCTTTATTAATGGGTTACTACACTCTTTTTCTGGCTCTCTGACTTATTTTATATAACAGTACATGCAAAGGAATTATTCAGGGCATTTTATGGCTGTATTATTGGGCTACAACACTTTTTTTCAGGGTCTCTCACCTATTTTATATAACAATACATGCAGAATAATTACTAACCTGCCTTGTGGAGCAGCCTTAGCAGCCTATCTGCATAGGCTTGCTGATTCGCAGCATGGACACGTGCAGCTGTGAAGTAAATGAAGGGATATTGAGACATACCTATCCATTATATAGACTAAATTAGCATGTCTTACATACTGCATTCCATGGCTACCTACTCAGTAGTGGGGCATCTTGCATGTTATGGGCCTCCTGTATCCATTGGTTCAGTAGGTCCTGCTTCCGTCTTTTCAGGTCTGCATGGTGGTGACGGACCTGCTCACCAGTCCAAGGGACGCCTATGGCATTGGTGAGATCATGAGCTAACTGGTTCCAAGCCTCTGCTTTGTACTCTGTCCCTTGGAACTGGCCCTGCAGGAGTCTTGACTCATGATGGTGGACAAGGAGCCAAACCATGTATTTTGACTCCTCGATGCCCCAGCGTTGCACTCAAAAGCGAGTACCCTCTCCAGCACCAGCCATTCTAACTGCAGATGGGAGCTACAATCAGTTATGGTGAGTATTCCTGCCTATGGAGCTTAAATATGCCGCATTTCCCGCACTTTTTTGTGATTGGCCATTTTTGAAAATTGAATATCCAAGGTGCAAAAAAACAGAGGAAAGGAATCCAGTTACCATCCAAAGTCAATTTTATTTTAGAAAATAAATCCACATGCAGGTTAGAGCATTAACGCGTTGTGAATTAACCACAGCGTTTTTGTCTTCTTGCATAGATTTCCTCAGATAAAATGCCATACATTCAAATCCCTTATTTATATTAAAGTGAATAGGTTATAAATCAATTAACCAATAAAAAATAATTAATTTGACCATTTAAACATTTAAAACACACACCTATAAATGTTATAACTAGAGGAGAAAAAACACACACCTATAAATGTTATAAATTTTTGAAAATTCTCGGCCGACTGCAGACCTGCTTAGCAATGGTTAATCTACCATTTATAAGTATATGTATGTTAACAGTGGCTGTTTATCCTAAGCTGTCATGGCTTAGTGGTTCAGTACTTTGATTATGGTGCACAATGTCCTGTGTTCGAACCTTGTCATTGCTTTTTATTTTATTTTATTTATTTTTATTACTACTGTCCAGACAGGATAGGGGGTGTGGCCATGTTTAGGCAACTTTGCTCTACGTTGCTCCACGTTGCCCTACGGTGCACTGGTTAGCACGGTGCGCATCTCCGCGCTAACCTATTGTGCTGGGTAAAGCGCTGCTTAGCTATGGGGAACTATATTGCGCTGGGTAAAGCACTGCTTAAGTACGGGCAACTATATTGTGCTGGGTAAAGCGCTGCTTAACTACGGGCAACTATATTGCACTGGGTAAAGCGCTGCTTAGCTACGGGCAATTATATGTCAAGATCCTTCTTATATTTATATATATACATTTTGTTCACTGATACATAGGCCATTTTACTGCTTTTTAGTAAAATTTTATTCAAATATGTCAAGAATTATTTCATATACTAATTTAAAACATAAAATAGAAAGGGGAGTGGTGGGACTCAAACCGTGAATGCCTCCTCTTTGTGTGAAGGCTGTACCACTACGCTATTGCTATTTGGCTTAATTTGCATAAACATTTCTTATTATGCTCTTCAATGTCGAAATTGCTAACTGCAGCTAAGCAATGGGCACACCCGCGCAAACACATGCAAATACAGGCAGCTATATCGGGAATTATAAAAAAAAATTAAAAGTTTTACATTTTATAACTGTACAGGGGGTTTACAATGTGAGGGAGTGTAGTGTTGGGTATGTAGACATTTGAGCGGACTCGCTCATGTGTGTTGACATTTCACAATTCAGACACTTGCAGGGGCGTGGACCTTTGGACTGCTCGGCAGTCAGACACACCCCCTGAATTTCTGCACAGTCCGTGTTAGACTTGGAGTGGAGTCAGTGTGCCTTCATGAATATGCATGGCACGCTGATGTCATACTGTTCAACTGCAGTTTCTGAGTAAGACTTATTTAGTCTTACACAGAGGATTTGTGAATCCTGGGGACAATCTTCTCATATCTATATGATCTTTTCAAAATTACCTCACTAAAAAGATTTTTTTCTTATCCAATTTTACCTCATTTATTCTTTTTATCCATTTTCCTATCTTTTCATTCACATCTTTTTATTTCTATCCAAATAGCCAAATGATCTGAGAATGCTGTTCTAATACTCCTTCCTTAATTGTTCTATTCCTTGAGATAGCAAAACATACTCTGGGATTCATGAAGCTTGCACCAGGCGCAGGCGTAGCATAGGTGGTATAATGCCAAATATGGCCGCTGAGCGATTCAGGTTTCGATCCAATTCCACGTGCACTACCAGCATACCCCAGATCTGCGCAGCTCTCAGCTCATGTATGCTAATCACCCCATGTGCAGTACTGCAGCATGCAAATGAAGGTACATAGCGATTCATGAAGTGGTGCAGGTGTAGCGTAAGCATACAGAAATGTAAACAAAAAAAAACGGTTTACATTTTTCCAAACAGAACATCGGAGCCATGAAAGCGGACCAAACTTACGTATAACAAAGTTAACATATGCCAATGGCTAAATATACAGCCAATGGCATAAAAAAACATGCACAACACATAAAAAATAACATTTAATGTCATGGCTACACTAATGCAAAGTACAACCGCAGGGCATGTGTGCGCAAATGGGAACACAAGGAAAATATATACAGATGTCATAAAAGTGCAATGTAACACAAATGATGATTTCACCATAATAGTCAATGGTATGCGTGCTACACCACAACCAAGCTGCAAGGGTTGCTATGGGTCTGTGACAGTGTTCGGTGCGGTAACTATGAATTAGTAGTCAATGCCATGCAAATGAGGCAAGTAATACTGAATCGCAAGCATCCCACCGGCCTAAAGATGCACCATACGGTGCAGCGCTACAACACCGAGGAGTGGTCTGGAGGTATACATGACATCAGCAGTGGGGTGTGCCACCATAGCTGTAAGCACATTGGAGCAATGCAAATCTGGGTTGTCCGTTGCTAAGCAAAGCTGCAGGATAGGGGTGTGGATGTAGGTAATGCTTTGCTTAGCTGAGAGCACACATGGTGCCCGAAAGCGCATGTGCACATGGATGACAACATGCCCAAAACCCGGTAAGTGGCCACACGCGCCGCGCACCACAGCTCAAACAGGACGTTTACGGGAAGACAATAAGGAAATGCTGCAGTAGGGTAATTGGAATACAACTGAGTAATTAACACCTATTAACTCACAGTGGGCCATTGACGGCAGCTAACAAGGCTGCTAGTAGCAACCTGTAGAACAGGATAGGGGAGGTGTCGGATTGCAAAGAAAAGAGAACTGTCACCGCAGAGCAAAGCAAACCTGCAGTAGATCGGTTATAAAACACATTTCGCAACACAGTCCTGGTTTGGGAAAGTACAAAACAAGAAAGCAGGCTGCTGGATGCATGCCCGACAATGGCAGGGGAATCGTTAAGAAAAGTGAAGGCAAGGGCAAGAGGTGATCCATGGCAGCTAAATGTAATTCAACACCAAAGGCACCACAATAGCAGTACCTGTGGTAAAACACATAAGATACCCTGCAGTTCTGATTGTACATACACACCCTATGACATCATCAGTGTTCAAAGCACAATAGTATAAAGTGTGAAGGCATCTCACACACACTCGTGTATTCCCAAACACTGCACCATCGGTATAAACAGATGGGGAACTTTTACAATGTACTTGTTGGGAGCTGCCATAGCTGTGATTCATCACCATGTGTTGGAGACTGAAGGTGGTGTGGAGGATGATGCTGACAACCACCTCAGGCCCTGGAGGAGGAGAAGAGTGTTCAGACCAAGGGTAACCTACCAGGGGCTACATGATCTGGAGATAGTAGAGCATTACAGGGTGGACAGGGACATCATACAGCAAATTGTTGAGCTGTGCCGGCCACGCCTCAGATCCAGAAACAACAGAGGGGAGCCCATCCCAGTGGACACGAAGGTATGTGTAAGCTTGAGAATACTAGCCACAGGTACCTTTCAAAGGCCAACTGAAGATATCATGGGGATCTCACAGGCATCAGCATCCAGGGTACTCCACCAGTTCCTGGATGCCATGTTACCACATGCCAATGAGCATATATACTTTCCCCGAACTCAGGAGGAGTTGGCCAGCAATATGCGTCTCTTCCACCATGTGGCAGACTACCCAGAGGTACTGGGTGCAATAGACTGCACTCACATACATGTCAAGTCACCACTCAGTGAGCATGGTAGGCGCTACATAAATCGCAAGGGATACCACTCCATCAACTGGCAGGTCGTCTGCAATGCCAAGGGCATTATCACAGATGTATGTGCTGGCAGCCCTGGAAGCTACCATGACTCCCACATCTGGCATGCCTCACAGCTGTATCAAGTATTTGTCAGGGGGTACATCCCATATGGCCACCTTGTGGGGGATGCTGGCTATGCACTGGAGCTGTGGATGATGACTCCCATCAGAAATGCACACACACCCTTGCAAGAACGCCATAATGAGGCACACACACAAACCAGAATCATCATAGAGCGTGTGTTTGGGATGCTGAAATCACAGTTCCGTTGCTTGGACATATCTGGTGGATCCTTGCAGTACTCTCCAGGCATGTGTGCCCACATCTTCATAGTATGTGCCATGCTACATAATATGATCCTGTGGAAACACCTGCAGCAGGGACATAATGGTGAAGGCCCTCACAGCCCACCACAATTGCCAAGGGCATCACAGGTACAGAGGGATTCAGACCACGAACACCCTGTGCTAGTCCCAGTATGCAGACTGAGGCGTGCCCAATATGCCCATGCCTTGGCAAAGAGGGAATGTATAGCAAATACACTGACAGTGTATGCCCCTACGGACTGACACTTTTCTCCACCTGCACACACAGTAAAATGGATGGCACACACACACGATCACCTGTAAATTGTTATGTATAGGTGGTGTACTGTGTAAATCCTACATAGGCAGTCCTCAACTATTGCACCCACAACAGCTATTGTAACAAGGTAAGTCAACACCTGAACAGTAAACGAAGCTAACAGCATGTGTTGATACTGTATGTATAGGTTCCTAGGTACATCGGTAGGTACATGCCTGATTGTCAGAGGCCATTCATCAGCCTAGGCAAAATGTGTCAGCTGTCGCCACCCCATCGACTAACTAACTGTCCCTCTGTGAAGCAGAGCCAATTGCGGGATCCCTGGGTGTAACCACTTTTCCCCACCCACTCTGCAAGGATTCCCTGGTGTGTTAATGAGGGGCTCCATATAATGTAATCAGGGATGTAGTTCCAAAGCATGGGGAGTACCCATGACAGGTATCCGTCACCCCAGCATCTACCAGTTATGGTTGTGGCAAGGTGTCGCACATTACAGTGTGTGGCTCACTGTGACATGGATTCCCATAGTTGAAGCACATCCACTAAACTTCACTTGGACATACCATTAATAGGTATCATCCATATGTAAACTAACTGAGTTACACATTTGTTCACAGTATGGAGGAACAGCTGTAGTACAGTTCACATACAAAACACCATAACACTTGTACATATCCCAGATACCCAAGTGGTAAAGCCACTGACTGTGTCGTGCATGTTCCCAGTTCCACGACCTGCAAGGGCTGTTACGTAATTCTGATGCCACAAATAATGGATGTTAGATGCAGGTCATTAGAGCACGTTTAAGCACATGTTAGTGGGTTTATGCGCCTACAAGTGACAGTAAGTGCCGTTCAAACATGACTACACAGATATGCGCAAAACAGGTCTAAGCTTTGCTGAATATCGCGCAGATCACGGTCAAAGATGGCCAGAACAGCTGAAATCTGTGTTATTCACCCTTGTACTAATAGTGCCTGCTCTGAGAGGTAAAACGACCACTGCCAGGAGTAGAACATGCAACCATCTACACAATCACCTACCACTAAGCTACCTGAGATGTACCAATGGCAGGTGTGTATTGTGACAGGTTAAAACAGAAAAGGGCGGAGTTCAGGAAATAGTATACACCGCCATGTACCCAACGAAAGGTGTGTTCCCTCTCTCTCTCTATATATTTATATTTATATATATATATATATATATATATATATATATATATATATATATATATATAATATAGAGATAGAAAGGGTGATAGAGAGATATATGTCGATATATACGAATATACATATATCTACAAATATATAGATAGGTTAACAACATGTACATAACCATGGAGGTACAAATAAATAGGATACTGCCAACTACCGAATGCTTTACATACCGACACGCATAATCACGAGGCTTAAAGACCGAAAGACCACAGTACCAGAACACTAGAACTGTGAGTACTATTATCACGATGTTAAGGGACATTTAGTTATTGCTGCTGGTGCAGCGGTCCAGGTAGGTATTGTGTTTAAGTGTGTTTCTGATTGCTGTAGTGTGAGTAAGTGTGTGTTTTGAGTGCGGTGTGTGTTTCCGTGGGACTGTAATGTGTGTGTGTGTATATGTGTGTACGTGTGTGCGTGTGTGTGTGTGTGTGTGTGTGTGTGTGTGTGTGTGTGTGTGTGTGTGTGTGTTTGCTTCGTGTGTCTGTTCATGCTAACTCAGAGGTAGATTATTACAGTAGGTGTGGTCATAGCCAGCCTTAGGCATAGGGTTACCACCTGTCCCACTTTGAGAGGGACAGTCCCTCTCTGGGCAGTTGTGTCCTGACAAAAAATATTAAAAAGAGCAAATGTCCTGAGATTGTAGGACATAATTATGTCCCATATTTCATGTAATAGTTGCATAAAATAGTTATTTCTGCATCTAAAATACCTAAATGTTACAAAAAAACATAATAAGCAACTAAACTGCTACAAGAATAAGGTTTTATTTAGGAAAAAAAAGTTAAGTTCTATCCTTTGTACTGACCGTGGGTATGTGTCGGCCTCTAAAATCCAATGTGTATCCTGCAAATGTCCCACTATGGCCATTTGAAAAGGTGGCAACCCAAGTCAAAGAGGTTCAGTCACCAACACAACTCCAATGAGTGCAAATATCTGTGACAGAAATACACGAGACAGCTTTCATGTAGCAACATTTCATTACATATCGATTTATTTCCAGAGGGATTGAAGGATCAACATCACCTGCATGCTATATAGGAACCAATTAACAATGGCTTAACGAATAAGCCTGCAATAACCATAGTATTAGTCTACTAAATGATAGGTCTTCAATTAGGGAAAGAGCCCTCACACACATATGGAATATGTATAAATGCAGTCCCCACAAACCTTTATCTGCTATGTACACCCACCTACATCTCACTCACACCGGAAACAATTGCAATACAGACTGTAATAACATCACAAACATCCACTCACTCAATGACATCTGCAGAAGCCTTAACATACCTTGTGGAGACACACTGTAATGGCGCTATGTGAAATCATTGCTGTTGTACAATGGAACAGATGCCGATGTTACAGGTTTTGTTTGCAATAGTCTCGTATCAGACGGATGAGATAACAGCTACACTCACATGTAGAACTACATTCTCTAGCTGTCACATACAACCCACGGGGGACATGAAGTCAAAATATCTGTGTCTCTCCATATAGCAGTTGAAATTCATCACAAACAACACATCCAGGCCGTCTTCCTCGAAGGTAGGGCAAAAGGACAACGCTCAAGTGGAGTATTCAATTATACCCCACTGTTGCCGTGTAATTGGCTAATGGAGTAGCTGCATAGCTGATGTGCATGTAATCATCTACTCTGGAACACCAATTGGTGGCAGGATACCACATGTTACAGGCATCTACGTATAAAAGGATGGCTTGCCATACATTCAAACTGTATGCATATACCATAAAACCATTGAAATAGGAAAGGAGTAAGACAGATATTTTTGTAAACTCGGACCACTAAGAAGGTATGTAGAACATTCAGTATGTTAGTGTATGTAGTGCCTGTTCTGTATTAATGAAAGTGTACGCAATGCATACAGTGGGAAAGGTTATTATGTAGTGAGGTCTTGTTGAGCATAGTAACGCTTGTAGAAATTGTGTGCACTGCTGTAGGCCACAAGGTAAACACCTCATACACCACAAGGGATGCTACATAAGGGCTTTAAATACAACAATTCCACTCCTGCCACTGTCAGTGGCAGGGTTTATCCAACAAGTACGTGCCTTAACAGGGGATAGTATATGTTGATATACTGTAACAGTAGGCATATGTATGGGCGTATAACTGAGAATAACATGTCTAAGGTGGTCCTGCTGTGCAATTATGCTTTGCATTATGGGATATTGTTGCAAAAATGTGAAATGTACAGCATTGTAGGTAGATATGTCAAAAGTTTTACATAGCATTACTGTTATATTATACAAACATCAGGTATGTCTACTGGCATGTACAATACATAATAACAGGATAAATATGGCTTGTAGTCACCAGACAGTGTAACAGCATGATAGCTAATTGAAATGGAAGAGCTACTCAATTATCCATGCACAAAGGACATGTAATAGCTTCATAGGTTCATAGTTAGGTACTATGCTGTCTGGCCAAGTCCATTCGTAAGCCCAACTACAGTGTTTTCACTTGTGGCACCTCCCTAGGTTATTGTCCTGTGCCTGTGAACAGCAGAGCCATTTGTTTCCTGCACCTGTGTACAGTAGAGCCACTGCAGTGATCCCTGGCATTCATGTCTGTCTCCCATCCACCCATCGAGGTATATCTTGAAGAGTGCTAGTGAGGGTCCCTGCCTGATGTACATAGGAATCATGTTCCAAAGCATGGTGAGTGTCCGGTTCAGGAATGTATGCCTCCAGCATGTACTAGTCATCGTTGCATTTGGGTACATATCCCAGAGCATGTTGCTCTCAGTGGCTTTTGCTTATGTTGCTTATGTGGAGCATATCCATCAGTATTGTTTTGGACATGGGCCTTGTATGTTCAGCAGAGATCACTTCTGAGTATGCAGTATGCAAATGAGTACAGCTGGGGTTTCTGTAGTTGGGCTGCATACGTCATCCTTCCGAGGTCAGTAATCCTCTTGGTGTGTTAATGTTGTGGTATTTAAAGCCGTTGCTGATGTCTCATAAGGTACACCCCAAATGGGGTATTGTACCCTTGAACTTGTTTCATAAGTCAGGAGTAGAAAGGTACAATGGCTGCCTTTGTTCCGGCTACAAACCCATTACAGATTAGGGTGGCCACGTAGAAGGATATCCACGCTACCTTGGCAATATGGTTATCAAAGGAGTGGGTGCTATCTACTTGTGTTCTAAGATCCCTTATAATGTCTTATGTATGTGGGGGACTACCACCTATGTGATAGTCAGTGCATGATTGGTGTAATCCAAACGGGATGTCTATGCACCTTGTGGCATGCAGCTGGAGGCCATGTTATCGACACCAGGTATTCGTCACAGTGACACCCTTATGGAAGGTGTCTGTATCAGCTGGTGAATCAGTCATGGCCCCTAGTTTGCAGTCGTCTGCAAACATATTCAGGGTAAGTCCTTCTGTGCTAGCCTGTATCTCAGAGAAGCATATACCGAACATGAGGGGCCCTATGACCGAGGACTGGGGTATGCCAATTGTAACTGATTTACAGTAGGAACTAGGGCATGCTACCCTCACTGTGTGGATCCTGTCCGTGAGCCACTTTGCATAACATCTCATGACGTAGGGGTTGATGTGCAGGTAGATGTGTATGTTGACAATACCAGAATGGGGAATGGTGTTGAAAGCCAATGAGAGGACAAGGTAGGCTGTGTAGACCTCCTTACTCTCATCTACTACCTTGTTAACTGTCTCAAAGAACTCCACCAGGTTTAGGAGTCATGGTCTGGCCCTAACAAATCCAAACTGGGTGGAATTAAAGGTTTGGAGGCCACCAATGTGTCTGTGAACGACTTCCATGATGATGTGCTCCATAGCCTTGCAGAACAGTCTAGTCAGGTGTATAGGGCAATAGTTCCTCTGGTCCATTGTGGTGCCACCTTTGTGGGGTGTGATAACTGTTGCTGTGTGCCATTCAGGGGCCACAATGCCTGATACAAGGCTATTAGTGAATTTGGTGCCCAAGTGGGGAGCCATTTCGTTCTGAGGTTTGTGTAAATCGCAGCCTGGGATGTTGGACGGTCACATGGAGTCTGTGTTCCAGGCTTCAGAGAGTGCAGCTTGGAACTGCTTAGTTGTGACCGCAGGGACTCTGCATTGTTCCTGTATAGACTTGTGCCCTTTAGGGTGTGAGAGGGGTGTAAAGTTAGCATTGAATCTATCTGCCAGGATGTTGCCAATATCAGTTGGTTCTGTAATGTTTGTGCCTAACTGCTGTATGTTAGAGCAGATGTTTGGTGATGGGGGCTACCTGTATTTCTGCTTCAGAGTCCTCTGTTGCCTACACAGAGTAGTATTGAGAGGCTCCGCAAATGTTGTAGTCTTACTATGTGCAGCCTGTGGTAGTGGAGATCTAGTGAGACTATGTGATGAGTGTGGTGTGGTGCAAACGTTTAACATCCCCACATGATTGTCAGGTTCTGTCTGGGTTGGAGAGAGCATTACCTCCGGCATGGCTACATATGTGCATCTCCCACAGGTTGTAGTGTCGTATGTTAGGAGGTGAGCATTGACTGTGTACATGAGACAATTGCTATATTGCCTCATGATGCCCATATTCATCACATAGACAGGCGATAACACTGGGAATTGACACTTGGACATGCCTGAATATTCAACTATTTCTCACTAGATATGTGAGGTAAGTGTGTACAACAGCTGTTTTACTCTAAGCAAGCTGGAAATGTAAGTACAAACAGTGTTTACCTGTAGGAAATGAGTAGGATTGAGTGCTATAGTAATTAGTAGCTCATGAAGTGCTTACATGTTCCGAACAAGTGCTGAGCATGAATAAGCAATACAGATAGGGTGTCAGATAACATAGGTTCATAGGTTCATAGGTTCATACTAGGCTATCTGCCCGAGGGCATTTACAAGCCTAGCCCATAATTTTGTGGCTTACGCCACCCCTTTAGTATGGGGAACTATACCCATTATTTTGCTGTGCCTCTGTTGAGCAGTGACACTGAGGTAATCCCTGGGGTATATCTGCGATCTCCCATCCATTGGTCAAGATTTCTCTTGAACAAGGCCAGCGAGGTGCTCTGCCTCACATATACCGGGATTTTATTCCACAGCATAGGGAGTCTTTGGGTGATGAATCTATCCCTCCAGCACGTCCTATTAATAGCCGTGTCGAGGTTTAAGTCTCCGCCCTTGTGGCTCTGACGGATCTAGATTTTTGAGGTGAAGCATATTCATCAAATCTGGGTTTGACATGGCCTTGTATGTTAGGCAAAGGTCACCTCTGAGCAAGCGGTAAGCGACTGAATAGAGCTGGAGTTCTTTCAGTCGGGCAGCATAGGACAGATGTTTGAGACCCTTTATCCTTTTGGTGAGGAACTTTTGTGGCCTCTCCAGCTGCTACAAGTGTCGGGTCAGATACATTCCGAATGGGGCATTGTACTCAATCATTGGTCTGATGAGTGATGAGTATAGGGAGACTATGACCTCCCTTGATCTAGATGAGAATCCCTTCATGATAAGGTGGGCAATGTAGAAGGTCTTCCTAACTACTTTAGCTACATGGGTGTTGAATGACAGACTTCTATCAACCTGGGTCCCCAGGTCCCTGATAACTTCTTCTGTACTCAGTGGATTGCCACCTATTTGGTAGCTAGGGGTAACCTTGTTTTTCCCCGAAGGGTATGACTATGCATTTTTTGGCATTTAACTTTAGGCCATGGCTCTGGCACCAGTTATCCATTTCTGTGAGACCCTTCTGAAGGATATCTGTGTCAGATGTGTTTTCTACTATGGCGCCCAGTTTGCAGTCATCTGCAAACTTTGTCAGCCATAACCCTCCTGTGTTTGCTTGTACTTCAGAAAAGTAGATGCCAAACAAGAGTGGGCCCAGGACTGAGCCCTGTGGTACACCACTTGTGACAGGCTTTGAGTCTGACATGGCGCCAGCAACTCTGACCCTGTGGGTTCTGTCACTCAGCCAGTTTGCAACCCATCTTGTGATGTATGGGTTAACATTTAAGCTGATGAGTTTTTCAATGATACCCGAGTGGGGTATTGTATCAAAGGCCTTCGCCAGATCGAGGTAGGCTGTATGGACTGCCTTTCCCTCATCAATGGCATTGGTGACTGTTTCGAAAAAGTCAACCAAGTTTAGAAGGCATGATCTGCCTTTGACAAAGCCAAACTGGGATGGATCCAAAGTCTGCAAATTCCCTATGTCTTTATTTATGAGGTCCATTATGATCCTCTCCATGGCTTTGCAGATAAGGCTTGTCAAGCTAATGGGCGGTAATTTCCAGGGTGGTGGAGGCACCGCCTTTGTGAAGTGGGACCACAGTTGCAGTGCCACTCCTGGGTACGTATCCAGAGGTAAGACTATGATTAAACAGCTGTCCTAGCTGTGGGTTTAATTCCTCGTTGAGTTCGTGGAGCACACAGCCGGGGACACCATCAGGTCCCATGGATGCTGTGTTTTTTGCTTTGGAGAGAGCAGTTCTCACTTGGGCGTTGGGGGTGTTTGGGGGTCTCCAATCGCTTGATATAGATATCTCTCCTTTTGGGGGGGAAAGGGGGGAGAAGTTTGCACTGAACCTGTCAGCCAGTATGTTGGCAATGTCTGTAGGATCAGTAATCTTCACATCATTTTGAACTAGTTCTGAGCATATCTGGGAGTTTCCTCCCAGGTTTCTAACATAGCTAAAGAAGGCCTTATGATTGTCTTTTGAGTCTTTAGCTATTTTTCTCTCAAAATTTGCTTTGGATGATTTTATGAGAGCTCTTAGTTTTTTACTTATAGTGATCAAGGGTGTCTTACCTTTTAAGGATTTTGCTCTATCTTGTAGTAGCTTCCTCCTTTTGTTGTAGAGTTTGTTTATGGCTGGGGTCCACCAGAGTGGACGCTTGCCTTTGGTACAAAGAGTCTTTGTTTTGCTTGGGATTGCCTTATCCATGCAGTCCTGCAGGTGCTGGTAGAAGGCATTTGTAAGTGATTCAGCGGCTTGAGTACTGTTTTCCGTCGGCTCGGGGCCTTAAAGGAGACCACACTAGTCTTTAGAAGTGTGAAGTCGGCTTTCGAGAAGTTCTTTACTGTGGTCTTTTTATTTCAGGTGGGGGTGGGATGAGGACCTCCAGCGAGATTAGTTTGTGATCTGATCTCACCAGTGAGGGGTATACTTCGGTGTTGAACATTGTGCTCCCATGTTCGTGATGATGAGATCAAGTATGTTTTCTCCTCTTGTGGGGATGGTGACTAGTTGTTCCATGGCATTTGAGTTTATGAATTCCAGGAACTTTTGGGCTAGGGTGTTTGGGCTTGAGTAGTGTTCCCAGTCTATATTAGGGTAATTGAAGTCACCTAGTATGATGGTGTTTGGTGATACATTTATCCCTCTAGTGTTTTCAGGAAGGCCATGTGATGTTCCTGAGTTTGTGAGGGTGGCCTGTAACATGCTACAATTTGCAGAGCAGTCTTGCCTATGGTTAATTGCACCTGGATAGTCTCCGATGCATCGCGTTGCCACCAGTCTTGAGGTGTGGGTGTCTTTGATGAATATGGATCCCCCTCTTTCTTGGTATTGTCCGGATTTTGGGGAACGCATGATAAGAGGTAAAACCTGATAGTGCTGGGGTGCTCTCAGGAGCCTTGAACCAGGTTTCTGTCACTGCACAGACATCGATGTTCTCCATACTGAGAAGGGCCTCAGTGCGTGCATTTTGAGATTTAGACTTCTGGCATTGAGCAGCATTACCCTTAGTTTTTCCTTTTTGTGTTCTTGGGTGGTAGGTTTAGAATTTGAGCCTTGCCTAAAAAGGCACTATGGGGTGGCAAGAGCCTTTGCCAATATCCGGAATCCCAGGGTGACAGGTGCAAGCCGTCCCTTGAAACAGCGTGGCTTGTCCAGCATGTCATCCCAGGCAGACAGACATTGGATCCCCTTTGAATGACACCAGAGTTTAAGCCAATTGTTAAAGCTGATCATCTTATCTCTGTATTGTGGCATCATTCTTGGTGAAGGTAGGATACTGCTCAAGGTCAGGGTCATACCTGCCTGGGCTACATAATCAGAGAGCTCCTCAATGTCTCTTTTCATGTAGTCCAGGAGGTGCGTCTCAGGTCGTTTACACCAGCGTGGACAATGACTGAGTCATATTTGTACCTGCTGTTGAGAGACCTGAGTGCTTGCGTTATGTGGCGGATTCTAGCCCGACAGGCAGCTTACTGTGACCTTCTCCTTACTCAGTCTGGTGAGCGGAACGTCAGTGTGTCTGACTATGGAGTCACCAATGACTAGTGTGTCTGGCATTGTGTTTGGCCTTAAGGGCTGTGACTGTTTGACACTCTGACTGTGAGGTCTATGTGTTGCAGGTGTTGTGTTCTGAGGTGGTGGTTGTTTGGGTGTCTGCTTTGGTGGCCTCTGCTGTTTTGGTAGATTTTGATCAGAGCCATGAGTATGTCTTCGTGTGTTTATGTGTATGATTTGAGGTTGTGATGGTACTATGTGAGACTGGGTCTATAGTGTGTGTGGTAACCTTCTCCTCCTGACTGGTCTTGCCAGTCCTATGTTGAGAGAGCTCAGCCTCCAGTTTGGCCTTATAGTTGCATCTCTCGCATGTATTTGTGTTTTGTGGGAGGAGGAGAGGGTTGTCTGTGTACATGAGGCAATTGTAACATTGCCTCAATATTCCCAGGTTCACCAGCTGAGCAGGAGAGGACACTAGCAACTGATCCCTTGACATGCTAGAAGGACTAGACAAAAACTTTAAAAGAGATTCGGGACGTGGTGACCGAGAAATGGGGGTTTGCCTTTTGGGGTGCTATCTATAAGAGTGCCGTATCAAGGTAATAAGTACTGTAGGAGCAAGTGCTAGGTTTAACAGATAGAGAAAAGTCTACTTGGAGTCAAGTAGAGATGATCTTTTAGGTATTAGAGAAAGTGCTAGTAACAGGGATGCTTAAAGGTAAGATTGAAAAGAATGCACTCTGCAGTGTGCACTAGAGAAGTTAGATATGAAAGTAGGTAACTTGAGTTTTACCTGTTTAAAAAGTTAAGGTTTAGTGGAGAGTTACTATTTTAAAACAGCAAGATGGACTGAAAGGGGTGGTTACTTTTGTATTTTGGTACTATGAAATACTGTAGGATGGCCAATAAATTTAAATAATTGAAAGGGTGGGATTTCAAAAGTGATGGTTTTGTGATTACTCACATAAGCCAGTGAAAGTAGAAAGAAATGAGATATATGGTCAGATTAACATAAGAGGCGGGCAACTAGAAAGACAGTGGTATTTAACAAGACAACTTAAATGGGTGGGAGGGAGGGGAAAAATTCTGCCTGACTCAGAACAGAGAGAGCTGTGGTCTCTTTTGAAGTTTTAATATGCTGTTAAACAGAATGCAAGCAAAACACAAGGTAAAGAAAACAAACTACAGTATTCAAAATATAGAAAGGCAATACAGAAATACAAAAAATAACAGCAAACTAACCTTTCCTTCACAGCAAAGTGTAGCAGAGTCCGGATGAGCCTTTCTGCCCCCCCCCCCAACAGGTACACAATCACATATCCATGAACACTACAGAGCCCCTGTAACCATAACTATGATGGCACAAGGTGCACTCAGGCTGCATGTGACCTGTTCACATCCCTGGTTGTATCATACACATATGGCAAAACAGTTTGCTCTACACATACACATCATGTAAAACATAGGTTCATGTCAGTCTGTGAAAACACTGAATGGTGCACACCAACAGTTATCACAACCCACAAAGTGGAGACACCACTCATAATGGGAGGCACTGCACTATTACCCTGCTGAGTATGGTCTGAAAGTCCATGAACCTTAATCAACGTATGTGTTGTTAGCAGTACAGATGTAGATGACAGTACGGATGATTTCACACTGCATACCATTCCTGTGACAGGTCATAGGACATCATCACCCATACTGTGTTCCACCTACACTCAGTATACTAGATGTATCTTTGTATGTCACAGGAGTGTTCTGCCAGTGGCCTGTTGACAGAACCAACACTACAAAAGGTGTCTAAGTGACATGTGCATATCACACCAGTGGCAGCTACAGTAAAACAGGGTTAATGTTTTGTACTCCCCCCTCATTGTAGCCCATACCACACAGACAAATGGGAGGCATCTGCGTATGTATGTATGTGAATGGCCATGACATAAAAGCAATAGCTGACTCAGTGTTGTGGACAACATACAGAATGGGCTTTGTGGGTGAGGTGCGTGACATATGTGCACAATCTGACAGTTGCATATTGCATTGTCACCGCTAGGTTAATAACCCTGTACCCATGACCTACCACCTAGGCAGCGGTCAACATAATGGACACTGTGTGTAAGGGATGGTGCTGTGCAGTTTACCTCCCTGAGCTAGTGACATTACCAGGCCTATTAGGAAGTCATAAGAGGCAATCCTAGTCATGACAGTGTGCCATCCATGAGCATGGAGATCATTGTACAGCCATACTCATCACTCATGTGACCAATATCAGATCACATATCACCTCTAAGGGATATTGGCCATGGTTGGATGGGCAACACCAGCCTTCACAATCCTCATCACCACTATGCAGCATGCTGCCTACCCTACATAAAGACATGTCCAGCACTGTGATGTTGGACATTCTACACGTACATATCCTGATCTGAAATACATACGTCATGGACAGCCACCTTCCTAGTACAAGGATTGCCACATGCTGGACAGATCCCTGTGCCATACACGTTACATACTCCTGCCATACTATGCAACCCTGTCCAGCAAAGCTGCACATTTCATCTCTGTCAGACATGGTGTGATGACCGCATGGTAGATGTATCA
Source organism: Protopterus annectens (assembly GCF_019279795.1). NCBI lineage: Eukaryota > Metazoa > Chordata > Ceratodontiformes > Protopteridae > Protopterus > Protopterus annectens. The sequence continues at coordinate 250,985,393 of NC_056732.1, forward strand.
TTAACTGTCTGGATCAGTTATGTGGCACTGATTCACCTGGCGGCAGGAACATGGCTGTCAGATACAGCTAGAAAACCTTACATCCTATGCTCATACATGGCCCAGGGCATACACACTACTATATGACCTTGGCCGTACATGCTATAGTTGATAACCATTCCTGCAAATACCATCCGGCTAGCCATTGTCCCATGTGTATCACATGTGCAACACAGGCGATACGTGGCAGGATGTTGAACTGCTGTACAGTGCTATGTAGATGTATATGGCAAAACACATGCATGTAAAGGTTTCTGTGCACATGTCTGCATTGTCACAGGTCATGTCCGTTAAGGCAGTGTATGTGTTGATATGTGACATATACACAGTATCAAGGTCAACAGCATTAATATGGACACATCCAGGCATGTGCTGATAGGTAAGAACACCAGTACAGGCAAACAGACATGCCCACATCAAGACAGCATTCACATGGAGTATGAGCAATGTAATGAGGTGACACACATATATGGTGATAATATCCAATCCCCATCGGGTGTTACATGTGTGTGACACAAACATGTCAGTGGTGTCAGTGTCATGAAGATTTGCAAAGACAACTGTTCATATGTACTAAATGTAATACACATGTATGTGCAGCTGTATCTCTGTGCATCTCTGAGATACTGTGACCTGTCTCCATCATTATGTCTTCCAGACATGCCTCGATCAAGACTGCCAGCATATAGCCGCTTGGAGGATGAGGCTCTCATACCTTACCTCCAGGATAACTATGAGGTATTGTTCAGCCATGTGCCACAGCATGCCCAGTAGCATGATGACCTGTGGCAGGAACTTTGCAGGAGAGTTAATGATGTGGGTGGCCATAACCGCACCTACCAGCAGGTGCACAGACACTGCATGGACCTGATCAGACATGCAAAACAGCGTGTGAATGCAATCGCCAGGGAACAAGGTACAACAGGTGGTGGGCCACCAACCCAGCCCCCACTCACACCTACCAAGGAGCTACTGGCCAGCCTGGGGACACCATCAGAACAGCATCCACAAACTCTAGCTGCCATTGTGGAGGTGGGTGTCTCCCAACCACCGAGCCTGGAGTTGCCTGGTAAGTCAAGTCACTACTGCACATACAACTATTATATCCCATTTAGTTGCATGTGTCACTGTACAATATGTAATGTAACATCATATGCAAGGTATGTTTACACACATGCTGCATACTATAGTATGCTACCCTGTGTATGCACATATGTGCATACTCCATAGTATATCCTATTGTACTGACGAATGTGTTAACATGCACATTGCACCCTGTAACTGTTATACAGTCATGGATAATAATCATACTGCTGTGTCACACCTATATAGGTACCTCTGGTGTGCCGCAGAGACAGCAAGCCATTTCAGGTGAGACAGTTATCAGTATCAGGCATGTGGCCAGTTAACACATGTACACATAATGTATGGTCCAGTCACGATATACAGGTCGCATCTTTAATCAATCACGCTGGCTACCCATATGCAATACATACAAACTAAATGAAACACCGACATGAAACCACAGAAACTGTCATTGCTAGATGTGTTGACAGCTGTACATACAACGGTGGAGGTGTTGTTCAATGTAGGAATATTTACTATACATCAGAACAACACATGTGGGGTACGCAAACGGTACTACATAGTGAGCTGGAGTATGGGCAGCCCACAGGATTCACCATTGTGGAATATGCCCCTGCAATGAGTGCACACATTGTGATGTGCCATCTGACATGTCCATGATATGTATTGGTCCGGCTGCAACATTGTCTCACTATCCCATAAAACATAACCCACATACCAAACATACAACCATTTGTCTGCATAACCCTGTGGACAGTGGAGTGTCTGACATCTATGGGTGTATGTCATATGGGACAACACAGACATGTGAGATAGATGGCCATCACAAACATTTGGCCAACACATGTTCACACATGGCCATGGAGGATGGCCAGAGACATGTTGCAACACACAGTAGATGTGATGTGTATGTGTGTACACCCTGTTGTACATTGCCTACACATGGTCCAACTATATCCTTTTTTGAATGGTTATACAGTAGATGTGGAACACTGGACATCCTAAAAGCCTGTTTACAGCTTGTGGAGGTGTCACTTAATTCGACCACATAAGATGTGTTGAACATCATGACTGTGTCACAGCATGACAGTAGTCACCTGCACAGCATCCACATACATACACAGACACCACATCAGGCCACAGATGCCATGCATTTCCCTTGCTGCTGTTGGATATTACAGTCAGCCGTGCACCTCGTGCGTGTGGTACATAAATGTCATGTGGGACATGGTGAATTGACAATTCTGCCATGTGTGTACACGGTTGCCAGGCAGCTAAGAAATGTTAGCAGTTGTGCAGGGGTGTCATCTGTATGTCTTTCAGTGACCTGTCACACATGACACATCATGGTTTAGTGTGTATACACCTCAGCAACGTGGGTCACAATCCACAGTATTTATGCATTGTGTATGCACACAGTCATGGCTATGCACTGTGTGTGTATTCCACACTGTATAGCAATAGAGACACCTCATGATTCCATGCAATGGCACTGTGTCTGTACTTCACACTGTATAGCAATATAGACGCCTCATAATACCCTTCAATGGTCATGCACATCTGCTAAAAGTGCATTCTATCTGTAGGGCGTACAGACAACACTGCAATGTGACACCATTGCACCACTGTACATGTGTCAGGACACCATTGTGTCAAACATGTATGCATGTCAATGCACACATCAGCAAATTACATGTCATACTACATGTTAAAGTCAAGGACATATGCCTCACATCAGCCATGTGTACTGTTAACCTGTGCTGATCCAGATGGTGTATCATAGGGATGCATGCTTACTACCATGATTGTGTGAAATGCATGGCTTCTGCTATGACACATGCTTGCTGTTGTGTGCAACCCAGGGATGTATGATAACTACCACTATTAATGTCTGAGCTGCATGCCGTCTGCTGTATCACATGCATGTTGCATGCCTTCCTTCAAATCACATGCATGGTGTGTGTGTCTGTGTCTGTGTGTCTGTGTCTGTGTGTGTGTGTCTGTGTGAGTGTGTGTCTGTGTGTGTGCCTGTGTGTCTGTGCGTCTGTGTGTGTGTGTGTGTGTGTGTGTGTGTGTGTGTGTGTGTGTGTGTGTGTGTGTGTGTGTGTCTCTATTGTAATGTAGAGTCTTTGTTTGCCTTCACAGGTGATGTAGGTGCATTACCCTCCTGCGGTCCATCTGATGTTAGTGTCCCCACAGACTCTAGCAGTGATGATGAACATATGCTTGAGGTACAGGCAGGGTTGTCAGGGGCTGAATTTGTGCCTTTGGTTGCCATTCCACCTTTATCCCCCTCTTTTCCGCACGCAGTTCTCATGCCAACACATACCCCATCACCAGTGGCCATAGAGGAAGGACAGTTAGTGTGTGTTAGCTTGGAACAGGAATGTGTGGTGGCTATGGAAGGTGTGTCTTCACACCATGGTGTCAGTCAAATGACTGCAAATGTGCCACACAGGCATGTGACCAGTGCTGCTCGTAGGAGGACCTCTGGCCGACATGCACCTGCGTGACAGAGCGCAGCAGCTGGTGTCACCAGACGCATGTTTCAGACTGTAATAGCGGCACAGGCATGTGCTGAATGGCAGAACAGAGAAGGGCAGAGGCTTCAGAGGGCTGCTATCCGTTCTTTAAATGACAACATCCAGGCATTGGCAAATGCTCAACAGCAGATTGCTGAAGTTTTGGACAGACGATTGGGTGACATGGTTGGAATCCTTGACCATGGCATGACAATCCACAAGCGTGAGCTGTCTGTGCTGGAACATCTGGTAGGAGTGAGGCATAGGGCACGTGGACGTAGGCCAGCTACACCACCTGGTGCAGGTCTACATGAATGAGCTAACTCACATGCCCGCTCCCATAGTGCCGGTAACTGCAGCAGTGCAGCTGGTGCTGCACTGTCCACAACAGGACACAGCAGGCCACGTGGACGTGGCCCTGGACAGTCCCAGTGGGGGCACAGTTCCAGTGGACATGTGCCATCAGACAGTACCCAATCTGTACCTCTGCCTGGTAGTGCCCGTGCAACCCCTGGCAGGCACAGGTCACGTGGCCGTGGCTGGAAACAGTGAGCTGTAAATCCTGGCCTGTACAATCTGGAGCTGTCAATAATACCCCTGTGTAGGCCGGACAAATGGCAAAACTGTGTGCACACATACATGCACACACCAGAAATATCTGTAGGGCACTGCAACACTCGCATGCATAACAACCACACATGGCCAATTAGATCACAGGCCCTAACCCACACACATGATGTCATCCACTGGTGTAGCCTAGTACCCTGGCAAACATTATCACCCTGTGCATATGATGATGCCTGTGCCGCATCCCTGTCATCCACACCATTGGTGCAGGGACATGCTCATATGGTCTGATGCACAGGATGAACAGAATAGGGAGATAAGTGTATATTACAATTGTTGTGTACTGTTGACATGCAGCAGACATACCATGTAGTACAGGTTTAGAATGCATTGTTTTATGTTCACAGTATGTGTCTTGGTAACAACAGTAACAGCATGTTGGTAATGATGCCCTGCTTCCCTCCTTAAGATCTAATTGCATATGCCATTAACTACCAGTGTTTGCAGTTTCCCATGTGTAAATGTGGACTACTCACAGGCATGTATGGCAATACCAGCATGCTATACGTAGCCTCAACCTCACTGTTAGAAAGGCTGACATTCCAAAGATGTCTACACATCTACTGATCCAGGACCATGTTAGTTGTGTACTAAGCTACAGTGGCTAGCGACATGACATCCATACCGGGTGACATCACAGGTACAGTTACATGGTGCGGGGGGTTTACACAGCGGTCTAGCTGATGTCAAGGGTAGAGGCCAGTTGATAGCATGAGGCCTCACTGTGTAGCAGTAATGCACATTCACATTACAGGATGAGAACACACAACTACACACAAACACACACACACACACACACACACACACACACACACATGTATTCGCACACATGTATTCAGACACAGTAACACGCTCACACTCACTGGGTCAACACACACACACACACTTGATAGTGTTGAGGTGAGGACCTCTGCCTATGTGGTAATCACCATTACAGTACTGTGCACCCACATGACGCGACACAGAGAATGAACATGTACAGGTAGTCAGTAATGCCTAAGACCAACGGCATCAACAGGGTAGTAGATTGCATCACCTGGAGGGGTTAGGGGTCCTATCTGTTCACTATGGTAGCATACATCCTCACTCCATGGACCAGACAGCCATACATACATACACAAACACACACTGTGGAGTCCACAATTGAATTCACCTATGTCATGCACATACAGATAGCTAACATGTGTGTGATACACTCACCACCCCTGCCTATGTCTTGCTTTCTACACTGCAGTATGTACAGATCTCTACAACAGTGTACAGGGGTGTGTAACAATTGGGATATATTCCCCACCATACGTGGCATATATGGACCCACAAGCAAACACACATGGCAGCACTGTGAATCAAACACCTGCTATCTTATGATATGTATGACAGACATGCAGCAGTACTGCCTGCATTACAATGTGTACCGATGCTACCTTCAGCAATTGTGCTGCTATATGCACACAGGAGGACTTAAGTGTTACAGGTGTCAAGTGATTTACAGTCAGTGACACCCTGACCGCTGTGTAGGTTGTATGTCTTCATCTTCAATTAACAGAAACATAGCTTAGTGTTTGCATATGCTATGGTAGGATGGCTTGTGACACACCTGTGAGCTGTCTTCAGTAAACATCCATCTGCAAAGTTGGCCCCCCACTTTATGTACACACATCCAGCCATACCTGATGTACATCTTACCGTAATCAGTATTTCACCATATACAGGTGTCAATGATGGGGCTGCATTGCAACTGCATGTTGTAGTATGACACAGATGAACTGCAAACATCAGCTACTGCACATGCATGGTAGCTGAATGCACACCACTACATGTACATGTGTGTAGGTCCTACATTCCTGTCATTTAGCCATGTTTGTATGCATTGCAATTGGTGGACATGTGTGATGACATACATGACACATGGACTGTTGTATGATATGATAGTTGTCATGGGTCACCAGTACAGAGGGAATGTTAACTCAGTCAACATTGCTATCACACCTTATGTACTGTTAGCATTCAACAGCCATGGACCTACCTTCCATGTGCATGTGTGTAATTGCTGTAGCCACTTGTCTGCATGATGGACAGCAAAAGCTATGCTATGTACATATGTGTTGTGTGTGTGTGTGGTGCATGTACATATCCACGGCAGGTACATGTATGTCATATCCAAACATGAGTGTGTTTACTGGTGTACAGCTACAGTTATCTGTTACAGCTGTATATGACCTAGGGCCCCTGTTATGTGTACAGCCAACCTGGTTATGAACAGTGGTATCATTGCATTGCATAACACATGATGGAACCCTGTCAGTACATGGGTAGTCTGCACAGTTGCTGTAGAGCTAGGTACAGTCCACTGGTCATGAGTAACATGGTGTTGTACTAACATATGGATGTGTGTTGCTGGTCCAAGGATATAGTGATGCCTGAGGGCTACATCCTAGAATGCAGCTTTTGACACTGTGATCTGCACCGGAAAAATCTGTGATGGCTTTTGAGAGTGTACTGGTCAGTACATGTGAGTGCCTTCATGTACGTGGGGACACTACCACCAGGAGTGGTCCGTAACGGTGTTATGGCCCACATGTCTGTATCTGAGGTATACGGTGGTAGTGCTATTGTGCACAACTGAGCCTTATGCCAGGTGTTCTTCACTGCACAGATGTTGGTATTCTCCATTGTTGGATCTAGACTGGCAGCTGTGATTAAGAATGCTACACATCTAGCACTGTTTAGCATGCACATACAATGCAGTTGTCCTCTAGGTGTCAGGGTGTTTATCTGGTCTCAGGATATTCGTCTATGAATGGTACTATATGGGCGAAGTAGCCACTCCTGGCAGGACATCACCATGGGTGGTATTAGTGTGCCAGGTTTAGATTGGTACAGCTAAGGTGATGGACAGCAGTAGACCTTGTGTAGAAGACCGGTGTCAGATATATGTAGTGCAGCGTTCATGCTAACAATGCTGACTATCAACACACTGTGCCCTTCCGTGTTTAGAATCAGAGTGCATACAAGACAGCCCTTCGCTACTAAGTGTGTGAGCATGCCCAGTACGCCATTGTGTAGATGGACACATAGTGCATTCCAAACAGACGTGTGCTACTAAGTGTGTGAGCATGCCCAGTGACACCTTGTGTCAGTTATGTGCCTCTATGTATATGGACATGACCACTGCAATCCTGTATAGCGATAGTGGTCGTCCAGGCAACAGATGGCCATACCCCACTTCAGGATGGATTCCTACATTGAACACACTGGTTCATAGGTATGTACACCATAACTGCCAGCATCCATGTCGATGTCCGCATTCCTAGAAGGTCATATTGACTGCCTTGAAAGGTGTAGTGTCTGTGGCACGTCTCGTATCTATGTAGTGCTGTAATAGTGGTCCATAGATAGGCAGTTGTCCTGCTCACACCACTGGCGTGTGTTTGTCTTCATCTGCCTTGGGACAGTAATATGCTTTTAGACTGCTCACTCTCCATACAATCCCTATCAGCATCTTTTCCATTGCTGATGATGTCACCCACCTAGAAGTATGCCTCTGGGAGTGCGGTGATCCAGTAATCTCGGTAGCACGTTCTGTAATTGTGTAATGCTGTAGTGTGATAAGGTAGTTAGGTCTATGTTCTAATCCCAGCCCTGCCAAGTGTGTGTTTCCAGCTGCCTGGGGACAGAGTAATGCTTTTAGACTGCTAACTCTTCATACAATCCCTATCGGTGTCTTTTCCATTGCTGATGATGTCACCCACCTAGAAGTATGCCTCTGGGAATGCAGTGATCCAGTAATCCCGGTAGCGCATTCTGTCGCTGCGTAATGCTGTAGTGTGATAAATTATTTAAGTCTATGTTCTAATCCCAGCCTTGCCAAGTGTCTGTCTGTGTGTGTTTCCAGCTGCCTGGGGACAGAGTAATGCTTTTAGACTGCTCACTCTCCATACAATCCATATCGGCGTCTTTTCCATTGCTGATGATGTCAGCCACCTAGAAGTATGCCTCTGGGAGTGCAGTGATCCAGTAATCTTGGTAGCGTGTTCTGTAACATCGTAATGCTGTAGTGTGATAAGGTAGTTAAGTCTATGTTCTTATCCCAGCCCTGCCATGTGTGTGTGTGTGTTTCCATCTGCCTGGGAACAGAGTAATGCTTTTAGACTGCTCACTCTCCATACAATCCCTATCAGCTTCTTTTCCATTGCTGATGATGTCACCCACCTAGACATATGCCTCTGGGAGAGCAGTGATCCAGTAGTCTCGGTAGCGCGTTCTGTAACTGCGTAATACTGTAGTGTGATAAAATAGTTAGGTCTATGTTCTAATCCCAACCCTGCCCCGTCTGTGTGTGTTTTCCTCTGCCTGGGGACAGAGTAATGCTTTTAGACTGCTCACTCTCCATACAATCCCTAGTGGCATCTTTTCCATTGCTGATGATGTCACCCACCTAGAAGTATGCCTCTGGGAGTGCTGTGGTCCATTAATCTTTGTAGTGCGTTCTGTAACTATGTAATGCTGTAGTGTGATAGAATAGACAGATAGGTGTTCTATTCCAAGGCATGACAGGTGTGTGTGTTTGGTAGTCATATCCTATGTGTTGGTATCTGTGAGTGGCTAGGTCCAGGATGTATTGAGTGTGTTTTGTTGTTTTCCTATATAGTGTCCACAAATGTCATAATCGCCCAAGAGACTGGGTTGGCAAGACATACACATACATTCGCCAATAGGTCTGGAGAGTAAATGTCAGCAGCCCTACTCTTACCCTTAATACAGTCTGACCCGTGTGACACAACGAAACACACCTGCCTTGATAGTAACACCACTACATAATGCAGATGGCACATGTGCTTGCCTAATGCTTTGGTGTCATGTGGTCCACTGTTGTGATATAAATTCTATATCTACGTATGTGTGTGTATATGTATATGTGTGTGTGTGTGTGTGTGTGTGTGTGTGTGTGTGTGTGTGTGTATGTCTGTGTGTGTGTGTATGTATATATATATATATATATATATATATATATATATATATATATATATATATATATGTAGACATTAGCACACATAAATCTACATGATGGAATACATGTCCTATACTATTGAATGTCTGTGCTGGATGATCTGTACGTGATCACCTCCGATGTATGTATATCTGCTATGGCTTAGTGGTAAAGCACATCATCTGTGCTGTGCAGGGTCCTGGGTTCTAGTCACATAGAGACCGGTTATTTTGTTGCTAGGAAGAACAAGGGACATCGAATACGGTGATAGTAAGGCACCTTTAACCAGTTGTGTGCGTATCTGAGCGACAGTAAGCAGTGGTTATTTTTGAGGATCAGTATGGGTCATATAACTATGCATTAGGAGACAATACTATGCAAATGAGGTTGAAAAAAGTGAATCCTGTTTATCCCCAGGGTGTGATGCAGATCCCAAGAGTGTATGTGTATAGATAGCTGGGTGCAGGACTCGAATATAGGTGAAAGCATGGGAGGGGGGTGTCAGGCATACTGTACGTACATTGGAGACCTGTACCTCGGGATTGCTCCTGGCTTAGCATGCCTAAGCTAGGGGTGTGTCTATACCTGCCTAGTGAAATTGGGAGGGACAACAGCAATAATGGAGTAGTCAAGGTGAACAAGCTGTGCAAACAGGTGATAATTAGCTTAGCACAATCAGCAGATTACATGCCCAGCCCAGCCCAGAACACTACGGTAAAGTGACCAAGCACCATACACACAGGTTTCTTCCACACTCTATACCACTGGTCTATACATGCGGGGACATTTCTCGACACAATCCAACCAAATGAGAAGGGCTGCAGCAGGCAACATAGACTAACATGTGCAGGAGGCTGAGGGTGGTGAGGATGTGAATGCTGCCGAACAACCCTTAGCGAGGAGACAGAGAAGACGTTATAGACCCAGGGTAACCTCCCAGGGGCTACATGAGCTGGAGATAGTGGAGCACTATGGGGTGGACAGAGACCTCCTACAGGAGCTTGTTGAGCTGTGTCGGCCACAACTGACACATCGAACAGGCCGAGGGAAACCCATCCCAGTGGATACCAAGGTATGTGTAGGCCTAGGTATACTAGCCACAGGTCCTCCCAAAGCACAAATGGGGATATCATGGGGATCTCGCAGGCATCTGCATCCAGAGTATTGCACCAGTTCCTAGATGCGATGTCACCACATGCCAGTGAGCACGTCCATGTCCTCAACACACGTGAGGTGTTGACCAGCAATATGCATCTCTTCCACCAAATGGCAGACTACCCTGGGGTACTGGGTGCTATAGCCTGCATGCAGGTATGCATCAAAGTACCACCCGGTGAGCGGGGTAGGGCCTACATTAACAGCAGGGGCATACCCTCCATCAACAGCTAGGTTGTATGCGATGGCCAGGGCATTATACTGAATGTGTGTGCTGGCTGCCCTGGAAGCTATGATAATTCCAATACATGGCATCTGATGCAGCTGTACCACACCTTTGCCAATATGGACATCCCCTACAGTCGCCTAGTGGGGGATGCTGGGTAACCACTGGAGTCATGGCTGATGACACCCATCAGCAATGCACACACACCTGAACAACTACACCATAATGAGGCACACACACAGGCAAGACATATAATTGACCGTGTGTTTGGGATTCTCAGGTCACAGTTCCGGTGTCTGGACACATCCGGCAGAGCCCTGCAGTATTCACCAGCTACATGCACACAAATTGTTATGGTATGTGCTATGCTACACAATATGATCCTGCAGAAACAGTTGCAGCAGGAACAGCATGGGGCAGGGCCACACAGCCCCCTCCAATGTCAAGGCCTGTACAGGCACAGTGTGACTCAGAGGAGGAACTACCTGAGCTGGACCCAGTAGGTAGAAGGAGACATGCACAGTATGACCTGCCCTTGGCAAAGAGGCAACGCAAGGCATATGCACCGACACAGTAGGTACCCAGGGAATTTCACCCTCTCTGACTCACACAGACAGTAAAAGGGATGCCAAACATGGCACTACCTGTGCTTAGCCATGTATCGGAAGTGCACTGTGTGCATCCGACATAGGCAGCCCTCCAGCACCATCCTCAAGTCTGGCACACCCTCAAGGTAAGTCAATCAACCTACCACTTGGCAGTTGTATTAGAATGTGTTTTTACCTGTAGCTATGGTATGGATGTGAGCATACAAGGGAATTTGGTGGCCGAATGTTAGGGCAGCAGACAGTACACGTCCATAGTGGCACCATGACATCCGTAGCACATACCGGGGTCACAATAGTAGCCAGTAGTACACAGGGTGTCCTAACCCACTGCAGGTTATGGGCTGAACATCATGTGTGTCAATACAGCCCACACAAGTCTCAAACAGCTGGACAGGTGTAGACCAATACAGACAAATGTTATACAATGGCCTCTGGATATGCCCAATGGATGACCCCAACCCCCACAGACACACACACAGACTACAGCAGGCCAGGCAGTTGGATTTCGGCTGTGAAGGCTAGGACGCCTGAAATCACTATGCTGGTAATTAAAGCTAGGACCTGAAGTACACTGATATGCCTCTAGCCAGCACATTAGGTAGGTCCACACACTGAAATGGAGTACCTGGCATACCAGTACAGTAGTAGCAAAAGTGTACAACTGTCAGCTGTGCCCCTCTTCCAACATACACATGTGAAAGTCATGTGCGCCACCCCCGGTGCTGTGTAGGAATGTGGATACAGTTGGATGTCCCCCCACGCTGTGCAGAAATGTAGCAACAGTCAATGCCGCATGACCATTGGCTACCCTGCAGACACAGCATGCCACCTGTCAGTGTACAATGCAGGGGTCGGCACCACAGTACTGACTATCTGGACATGTGACATATGCGATCCAGTTGACCACACTGGGCATGCTCAAACACATGAAGGTATGATGGTAATGTCAGTCGACAACAAGCGTAACGGTCATACTGGGTGTGCTCACACACTTAAACACAAGACAGCCAGGTCTGCAAACACCAGTGGTCCGGACATATCTGCCAGTACATTGCTATACTGTTGGATGACTGTGCTGTATGGTATGTGTGTGGTACTGTCTATTGTCTGTATATATGCCATGGTGTACTGGTAATTCAGATCAGCTGTGTGCGCAGGGTGTTGCTACCAACACTTGCAAAGGATGGTTCTTTGTTTGCGGCCAGAACAAGGCCTTTGGATACAGAGTGGGTAAGGCACATTGCAGCAGTTGGGAGTGGTTGTGCGTGGGTTTGTGTGGTGTTAAGCACTGCTGACCTCTGGTTACAGCTTCTTATACTTGTTTAGACTCCACATTTCTTTAACAGTGCAATACCCGCATACTGGTAGACAAACACGCTTATACCCACTCGCTCCCTCACTTGCATGTGCACCGACATTGGTGCTTGCATTTGTCACTCACGCTGGGTGGGCATGATCCCTTGTGATGCCTATTACATTGGACTACATGATTACAGTATCGGGTATGGCTGACCATTATGCGACGGCAGGCGTTTGACTGTACGGAATCGGCGGCCTGTCCAGTGACATAATGATATTATATGTGTGTTCCTCATACAATCTGCTCCCATCTGGTTGATACATGGGAACCGATACTCTGCAATGCAGACATGTAAATGTGTTTTGGGAAACACATCTTTCTGCCAGGTCATGCTACCACATATCTGTTGTAGGTTGTCCACCTTTTAAATTGGCCGAAGTGAGACTTTAGGAGTAACACCTTTCCCACTTTGCATGGGACAGTCCCTCATTAGGCATATGTGTCATGCGAGAATAATCCTGATTGTCCTGATTAGAGGACAATATTATATTCTACGTTTCTCTAATAGTTGCATGTAACGGTTATTGTATAAATGACACTTCGATATGTTATGTGAAGAAGCTTAAGCAACTTGACTGCTGCTAGACTAGGCTTTGATTTATGCTAATATGTATATTTCTGTACTATGCATGGCTGTAGGTATGTTCTGACCTGGTATGTCTGACATTTCTATGGACCAGGTCCCACTTTGGCCATTTGGAAAGGTGGCAGCCCTATAGGACCTATATGTAGAGATGTCAGATTTGGCAAGGCAACACATACCCACTACCAGTAGAAAATTGACTACTTCACCAGTTTGCATTAGTTAAGGTTATTCTTGTAGCATTATAGTTGCTAATACTGTTTCTTATAACATCTCGGTGTTTCAGATACAACAAAATCATTTTATGCAACCACTACAAATAATATATGAACTCTTTTCCAGAAATCACAGGCCATGTGCCATAACATTCATTTTGCAGGACACAACTGGCCAGAGTGGAGTGTCCCTCACAAAGACGAACAGGTGGTAACCCCAAACTATTATGCTATCATCTACCCAAGGTGGTCGGTGGAATATGCGCTTTCCATCGCTAGCAGACCTCACATAGGAATGGGGAAGAATGAACACTGTATCAGGGACACTGCATAACACCCTCAGGGACACATTTAGATGATTGGTTCTATTAACCTGACACATTGACAGTCACAGGGCATATGTGTTCATTCACATTTGTCAAGGTGCATGCTGTTTATGACTCATACATGTTGTCATTAGTCATTACGTGTATTCCGGCACCTGTCCACCTAATATCAGTAGTTCTGGAAGGGTTTAGTTAGGACTGCGTTAGATTCTGATTCGTAATCACGGACGTCCATGATAATCGGGTACAGGGCACTGATATATTCCCTATGTGTTCCCCCAATGGTTTACGGACTATCCAGTAGATATGCTCTTCAGGTTTGGGAGGTATGAGCGTCAGCAGTGCCCACATAGGAATATTAATTACTTCCACTGGGTGGGCCTAATACATCTCTGCCAACCAACACCTGCACACTTAGGCCCATTATTGCATACCCATGATTCACCTACCTGACACCCCTCTACAGCACTCATGACAAATACTTACTGTGAGCACAGCTGGGGTATGAACACACCCCTACACATTGCCCACTCTCCCCATCTCGGGACACATGTCGTACGTTTTGTCAACCCATGTGTTATTACACTTGCACAACCTACTGTTCCGTGTACAGCTACATCCTGCTCATGTCAATTATAACTGGTTCACCTGTATGGTGAATTTTTGGTGTCCCGCAAGGGACCCCGTTATCCATGTTTAAAGTGTAGACCTTGCAGATCTCTCCCACTGGTACTTTCCTGCTGGTGGTTTGGAAAGCAGCGGTGCATTTACCTTTATTCCATGTCTGTATGTCTGACCAGCCTAGCTGGGTGGTGTGGGAGGTAAACGTTTGTTTATTGGACCCCCAGTAACATATGCCTGGTCTGAACATATGTTACCCGTAATTGCTGTAACGTAACTTAATTATGTACATGTGTATATCTACAATCACACACACACACATATATATATATATATATATATATATATATATATATATATATATATATCTGGTACTTACGTATTATCGCAACCAGAGCGATATGTGCATACATCCACAAATCCAAGTACATGAAACACTTTCAACTGTTATTCTACTTCCTTACAATGACACAAAAACTTCACATTACTTTTAGGAACAGGGACAATTTGAGAAACCCTCTCCCTGTCTTGTGTGCATTGCAGATGCACGCTTGAGTTATAATGGCTGATATCATCCTGTTGATTGGGTTCTTAAGTGTGTCTAATATGAGTTCATACGAGTGTCTAATATCACAGTTTGGATGGTGAATTTAATACATTTTCAGATGCTGTTTCTCTCACCAGTGTATATGCACCCACTGCAGGATTTTGATTGTTGAGGGAAGCGGCTGCATGAAAACTGGAACGAAATTGTTTCCCCAAACAGCAAAGTGAAGATGAACAGACGATTACTGATATCCTTGTCCAGAAGAAATGCCAACTATGAGTAATGATAGGACAGACCTGATTACTATTCAAAATGTTATTTTAATTTCTTATAACTGCCCAAAAACTTTACATTACTTTTAGGAACAGGAACAATTTGTAATGTAAAGTTATTGGGCAGTTCTAACGGAATGGAATAACAGTTGTCTATGTTTTTCTTCTCAGCATTCCTTCCTCCCAGTTAAACTACTCTTTTCCTCAGTAAGTCAGCAGTCCTGCCAATTGAAGCATGCATGTGTAATGCATGCAAAACAGGAAGAAGACTTGCACGATTGTTTCATTTCCTGAATGTAAGCCAAACTGATTTTTCATCAGTAAGGACATAAAATAGCACCTTACGGTGTTTCCCGCACTGATATTCATTGCAGCATGTGAAGTTTGCAACCACAAAATTCTGGTTAATAATATATATATATATATATATATATATATATATATATATATATATATATAAGTTACATCTGTACATAACAACATACATTCGCTATGCTGGGAGCTGCTTACACCCGCGCAGGCACACTTGCATATGCTTATTGTGAGTTACATATGTTTACTGCCACTTCTTTGTGCTTACGTGTGCCTTATTCATTATGACAGTACCACTTTGATTAAAGGAATCCGGTTAATGACCCCATGCGAAACACACATTCACCTTTACATGTTTAAATGTTGGTTTACAGCACAGAGGCATTCATTACACAAGAAAATGATATGTGCTTTAGTTGTACTTGAACCAGGAATGCCTGTACGTTAGGCGGATGCTCTAACCACTACAGTATTGGTGTTCTGCTTCATTTATATGTATACCCATAGCTCATAGCTACCCTAACATATGCCTCACCACTTCACTTACACAGCAGGCATCCATTCTCCTGCTGGGAAAACCTCAGAACTATACATGCGACATTCCCTATTCCCTACTGCTCTGGACCCATGCTGCATGTTTACTCACTCCAAGGATATTCAGAACTCCAAAGCTTATAGTCCTGGCACATACATGTGTTTGATTGTCAGGGTGTTCATGTAGTGATCCGGGTTTAGACTTGTCCGACTGGTGACCGGAACTGCCCTGTACCTGTTCAAATGTCAGACGTAGCACATGGACAGAGTTGGTCCCAATTTTAACATTCTACCTGTGTTTACAGATGCAGGGGTTTGGGCACCTCTGACCAGATTATTATGTTGGCACTACATAATATAGGGTGGGGGTGGTTCCACTACATAATACAGGGTGGGGGGTGTTTCCACTGGTGTTTCCCTTCACATTCATTACGAATGCTTTATTGTGACCATGTTCATTTATATATATATATATATATATATATATATATATATATATATATATATATATATATATATATATATATATATATATATATATATGTCTGTCTGTACATACACCTACATACCTATTTACATGGCAATCACTTATGACTTCACTACAGGTATTCAATAGTACTGTCAACAAATATGACAGTTGGTTGGTGTACATATGTATACGGACCTCTCAAACACTCAGGGATTAATTTCAACAATGACAGGGACAAGGCAATGACAAATCAGGAACAATCATGGACAATTCTACAATATTAGTACTATAAACTTGAAACGTGTTGAGAGATTCAGAGCATATGTATTAATACTTATTTTCTGAAGTAAAAAGCATCTATTACTCTTAATTATTGTCATTATTCATTCAAGTGTCATTCAACACCTTTCCTCCAAAGGACACTGGTTTTATGAGTGATTAAGAGGCTGGCCAATTATTGTGTGAATGCTCTGACGATTGGTAGGGTTGCCACATTTTCATATGTCCAGGATGGGATATATTCTGGACACACCAGATTGTTTAGGCCAACACATACCCACGGTCAGTACAGGGTTTAGAACATTAATTAATTCCCTAGATAAGAGCCTATTCCTGTAGCACTTTAGTTGCTTATTCTGTTTCTTGTACGATTTACGTATTTTACATCCAGACATAACTGTTTTAGGCAACTGTTACATGAAATATGGTACATAGTTACTTCCTACAATCACAGGACATTTGCCATTGTATCATTCTTGGTCAGGACACACCTACCCAAACAGGGACTGTCCCTCACAAAGTGGGACAGGAGGTACCCTGCTTACGTCAGTGCCTTAATCACCCTATTTCCAAGTGCCACTATGCGACTGTGTACAGTATATTTTCTCAATAATTCATGTGGGGAGACGTGCATCACGGGCAGGTGTTTGATCCCAGGTAGTAGGTTCTGCATGACCGGCAGGAGGCTGAGCAGTCTCGTGAACCACTACTGCACACACAACTTGTGTCCAGATGTCTACAGGACTGGACATCGTGTCGTGATACCAAGTTTGATGTTTACACAGGATACCTATCCCATGAGGGATATCAAAAAATTGAACAAGCAAACGACCTTCAATTTTTTTGTACTTACGAAAATGTGATAGGGTTTTACATGCAAGGGATACATAGTCTGGAATCCTGACACTGCCTAGGGTGACACTGCCTACTGCGTATGAGTATAGACTGATAGAAGCACTCACTATGTGTAGATATGGCTGCACCAAGCTAGTAGCCCGAGTATGGCTGGATTTGGTGGACGTTCAGGAATGGGGGTGGGTTGTGTGCTGTAGAGGGGATGATGGGTATTCAATTATGCATCCAGGTGTATTGCAGTTGGATGGCTCAGTTCTGTCCAGACCATTCTGTGGGTATGTGCAGGTGACGTTTCTGCACATGTGTATCGCACATTTTAATATTCATATGTTTGTATGATTGTGTTCTACAGTATGGCCTGTCAGGTTGTATTGTGGATGTGTATGTTTGTTCTTTGTGTTTCTTTCTGATTCACCCACTGCTCCCTCATACACCTCCAGTTCACCTATTGTGCATCCAGCACAGTCTCGCCTTTGTGGATTATAACATTACCCATCCCCCCCACACACATATTCCACACACTCCATCCATCCCTTCTTTGGTTGATGGCCCATTGCATGGTCAAGGGAACCCATTGCATACACTACATATCTCAGGTACCTGTATGGTTGTGAGGACTACCCTAGCATTTTTCACCTTCCACATGCTGTACATCACGCACATAGGTACACGCAAATACTTATCTTTCATGAAATGGTAGGTACACCTGGGTAATACCCATTCAACTTTGACACATCCTGACAAGAAAGGCTTGGACCGTAGATGGGCGGATTTTGGCCGAATGCTCTGACCATTGGTAGGGTTGCCACCTTTTCATATGGCCAGGATGGGATATATTCTGGACACAAATCAGATTCTACAGGACAACACATACCCACGGTCAGTACAATGGATAATACTTTTGTTTTATGCCTACATGTTAGCTTATTGTTGTAGCAGTTTATATGCTCCTTCTGTTTCATTTACTTGCTTATTCTATTTCTTGTAACATGTGGTATGTTACATATGGAAATAACTATTGTATGTGACTATTACATGCGATGTGGGACATAATTATGTCATACGGTCGCAGGATATTTTACATTTATAATGGTTTTGGTATGGACACAACTGCCCAGCTGTGTACTGTCCCTCACAATGTGGGACAGGTGGTAACCCTGACCATTGGGCTAGACTTAGCTATTGGCGGCATACTAACATGATGCATTTCACTTCCACTTGGTATAACTATCAACACTGCATTAGAATACGGGCACATGGTTTTAAATGTCATGGGATGGAGACTTGATATTCGTTAACGTGCATTTGTGTTTGCTTCTTAATTTTGTGTTCGCAAGAACTGTCTTGCATGCTTTGCATATGTTTCAGTATCCACGGACACTGCCAGGTGTGATTACTATTGCAGGCAGACTGTTATATTCTGCATTTTAGGTTGCACGTCAACAGCTGACATTTCCATGCCTCCGTGCGGCACTTCAACATGCCCCATGCACTCGCGCTCTTTTCCTATGCACGTGGATGTGGCAGCAGCACACCTTCATTAATATGCATATGGCGCGACTGCACCATCTGCACGCTGCACGGTCAGTGCAAGCCTAATGCCAGCCTTGCGCCGAGCTTCATGAATCCTGGGGATAATCTATTTGTGTTTTATGTACTCTCTTCTATAAGTCCATCTATTGAATCTCCATAAATATGAGTTATCATATTTTATTTCTAATCCTTTATCCATGTCACTTCCCTATCTCTTTCTATTTCTCAAGATAAAATTAAAATCTCCTTCAGTTATAATGCCCATGTTTATTGCTATATACTCTAAAATATGCTGAAACATAATTTCTCTTTTTTTAATTAACATAAGCATAAATTGCTACAAACCTATATGTCTGTTCTATCCACTTTATATCCAAAATGTTTATTCTTCCCTTCTCTACCAATGTCACATCTAGTATTTTTACTGTTTTCTTTAATCATATTCCTATTTCTGAACATATATCTTTTCCTATATTCCAGACAATATCCCCTTCCCATAAGTGCTCAGTTTATAATCTTTCCATTATAGTTAAACATCTTATATCTTCTAGAACTATTATATCTGGATTAAGCTTTGTACACCATTCTAAGATACCTATCCTCCTTGTTAAATGTTTCAAACTATTTACACTGACTGCTGCTCATTTACATGTTACTCTTTAAAATAAATTTACTATAAACTTTGTTTCATTCTACTGTTCTTATTATCCCGTCCCCTTTTTCTTTACTTTCATATCACTTCCTATAAAGTTTCTTTTCCTTTCTCTCACTCTTTTACCTGTCATTTTTTATCTTTCACAGCAGTCCAATTGATATCATCCTCATCACTTATTTCCGAACCTTCTCCCTTTTCAAACTGTGTTTCTTTCACCTCCTTCCTTTATAATTCTTCTTATCTATTTTTTCTTTTATCACATTTTCTGAAGCTTCACCCTCTTTTATCATTTCTTGTTATGTCATACACTGTTTCTCTCCCCCTCTTTTCTTCCCTCTTTACAATGCACACACAAATGATCCATTTTATCACATATAAAACATTTGTATAAACATTTTTTGCATCATGTCCTATTTCACCACATATATAGCATTTTTTATTATAGCCAATAATTAAATGGTCTGATTTTCCACAGTAGAAACTGGTCTTAGATTGACTCCATTACCTCCCAAAAACTTTTCCACTTCAATATTTATTACACTTGGAATATGCACAATATAATTTTCATTTTCAATACATTACATTCCCAACTCCCAGTCCATAAATCTCTACTTCATAAACTTTATTTATGTCCATATCTTCTAGGCACATTTTAATCAAATGTTTCTTTAAAGTCTGTCTTTCAACATCTATACTAAATTGAAACTTTCTTTTAGTTTCTCTGTTAAATACTTTTAAAACATAAGAATTCCAAGGATGACCATTTTTTATTTTCATATTCTCCTAAAAATTTCTACATTCCTGTCCCAATTTCAAAAATAATGTCACAAAATGTCTCTTTATGTATATGAATAAATGCCCTTATCTCCTCTTGTTTTACACTTAGAGAAAAAAAAGACATTATCCCATATTTTATGCCTGTCCATTTAATTCTTTGTATTGCTAAAAATTCTTACAGTAAACAATTTGTTTCTTACATCTAGTTGTCTTCAGTCATTACTAATGGTCTGCTTATTTCTTACCATGTCTACGTGCATTTTATTCCTGTTAGAAGTTTCTCCCTTGTTTCTGTTCCCTGCTGATGGATCCTGCCCTCTCTCTATTATTTCATCCCGTGATAAATCTTTGCTACTCTCTGGTTCACTTTTTGAAAATAAACCTTTTAATACATCACCCTGCAACCCTCCAAACTAGAGGGTTATTACAGTGCACTCCTGTCTTGTCTCGGCTTCTTCACTAAACAAATGCTCCTGAAATAACATGTCCAAATCTGTGTGAGGCTCACCTGCCTTTCTTCCACTGACAAACACATCCCCAAATCCATAAAAATGGCACCTCCTTTAATATTATTTCCAGCACCATGCATGATTGACATGCTTCTTATTATAATGCACTCTGAGTGCACATTCTCCACATAAACAGCTTCCAAACTGCTGTATTCTCTCTCTCTCTCTCTCTCTCTCTCTCTCTCAGGTTCCAACATGTTGTCCTCCTGCTTCTCCAGGCTGCCACCTTACCTGGAATGGAAGCAGGAAGTGCACATAATGAACACATCCTACCTGCAACAGTAGGGGAAGTTCCCTGATGTCCTCACCATATTTTTCCTAGTAATATAAATACCACCTCAGGTCTCCCTTGAAAAGAGGTTAATAGCCTAGTGGCACTAACCTGGTAAACAAAACAATAAATAAACATTTTTAAAACTGCATATGAAGTTGGCCTTCAGAAAGTGTTCAATTTGAGATGAGCTATTAACTTTTTAATTCATGTAAAGAAGAACAGTCAGAACTAGCAAGTTTACGTAATCTGCATGCTAAAAAAATGTGAGGATCATGTAGTCAGGTAAAAGAGGCAACACTTATTTCAAATTATATTTTGTGCTTGTTTTCCATTTTATCTGTGTTACCTGACAGGGAAGCATATCAAAAGATAGACTTTAATGAAGTAAGTGGTTTAAGAACTGAAACTATTAGTTTATTTTCACATGTGGTATTACTCATGACGTAGAAGCTTATTTTCTCAGAGATGACACTATTCTCTTAGTGCTGTTTGGTTTCCTGAAGATGCATCCCCCATTTAGGCCTGGTATTGTGAGGGACATGTATATTGTGGTAACCATAGCTATTTATTTGGAATCCAGTTAAAGTCATTATTGTAAAATTCCCACCTTCATCTTGAATGCAGAAAATGCTCTTATTACATTTACACCTTCATTAAACAGTCAGATATTAATGTGGGTAAAAATTAATTTCTGATTATTGCTATTGAGGGTGTGTATGCTAGTGTTCCTTGTGATCTTAGATAGACCCAAGCAGAGTGTTTTTTATCTTTATTACTTAATTTTTAATAGGTAAATCATACATTCTATATTTTCTTGAGTTAGTTTTATTGTAGTTATTTCAGCAAAGACTTTTAAATTGGCTTAAAGGCACAGTTATGGAGGTTGCAGAAGTATCTCTCAGCTATGATTTTTTGTGGGCTAAATGAGTTTATTTTTATGATTCATTTTCAGCACATTTTTTTGGCAGGGTTGGAGTTGGTTAGAATTACGTATACAAATTGAGAGTTGATTGCATAAAAGAACAGTGGTGTAAGAAGTGAATTTTAAAAGTCTTAACAGTTCTTCAAGATTACCATCTTGCAACAATCTGCTGGAATGACCTAGCAAGATTCTTAACTCCTGGATGCATAAAGCATAATCTAACCCTTCTAAAACAATGAAGGCATTTCTTGATTTTAATAATTTAACATTAAGAAAATGATGGCTTACATGACTTTGATAAAACATATATTACATTTTATTTAAACTTTAGTAAGAATTTTCTTTCCTTCATAGGTTCATAGGTTCATATGTTTATACTATGCTAACTGTTTCTAGTGTCTTTACAAGTCTAGCTGTGCAACCCAACCAGTTTTGTCCCTGAGTTACTTGGATGCCTATATGGTGGATTATGTTAGAAAAGAGGTAGCTAAGGGTTATTTGGCAATGATATGTTAGTTGAATTAA
Organism: Protopterus annectens; assembly: GCF_019279795.1. Lineage (NCBI taxonomy): Eukaryota > Metazoa > Chordata > Ceratodontiformes > Protopteridae > Protopterus > Protopterus annectens. Next base: position 251,008,214 of record NC_056732.1, read on the forward strand.
TTGCTTAGTGCCAACCTCCATCGGAGACATGGGGCAACACCGGGGGTAAATTTGTGATTTCACATCCAATGTTAAAGATTTCTCTTGAATAGTGAAAGGGATGGACTCTGTTTTACATAGATGAGGAGCTCATTCCATAGTGCAGGACTCCTTTGAGACAAATATCAGTCTCACCAGCAGGTTCTATTTATATCACAAGCAAAGTTTAGGTCCAGGGATCCAGTGTTTCTGGTGCTGTTTGTTGTGTGGATGTGCAAGAGATCCATTCGAGCTGGATCTGAATATGCCTTATCTCTCAGTAACCTGTAGGATACAGAGTACAGAGATGGGTCTTACAGTAATATATGTAGGACAGAGTATTCATACTCTGGATTTTCCTGGTGAGAAACCTTTGAGGGCTTTCCAACTACTGCAAGTGTCTGGTGAGGTACATGCCAAAGGGGGCATTGTACTCAGTGATGGGTCTGATAACAGCTGAGTTATGTGATACTATAACTTCCTTGGACCTAGATGCCATACCCTTGCTTATGAGTTGGGCAACACAGAATGGTTTTCCTGCCATCATGGGTATGTGCTGGTTGAAAGCCAGATTATTATTGACATACATTCCCAAATCCCTATCTATTGGGTCAGCTCTTAGGGATGTCTTATTGTCGGAGTAATTAGCTTGGGTGGATGATTTCCCAAAGAACACTATAATGCATTTCTGTGCTTTGAGTTTTAATCCATGGATTTATGATCAGTGTCATTTGTTTATGTCAGTCCCTCCTGTGAGATATTACTGTCATGGGGGGAATCTATGATAGCTCCCAATTTACAGTCATCTATGAACTTGGTGAGCCGGAGGCCTTTGACATTAGCCTTTACTTCTGAGAAGTAGCTGCCAAACAGGAATGGGCCCAACAAGGAGCCTTGGGGTACTCCACTGGTGACTGATCTCCTATTGGAGGTAGTTTCACCCATCCTGACATCTTGGGTCCTATCTGTGAACCAGCTGGCAATATAATGAATTATGTAGGGATTCATGTCTAGTTCTGAGAGTTTGCCAAGTAAACCTGAGTGGACTATTGTATCAAATGCCTTGGTCAGGTCAATGTAGATGGCATACACCATTTTCTGCTCATACATAGTCTTGGTGAGCCTCTCAAAGAAGTCTACCAGGTTGAGTAGGCAAGACCTTCCCTTAACAAAGCCAAACTGGGATGGGGTCATTTTCTGCAGGTTGCCACTGTCCTTGTTGATCATTTCCATGATAATTCCTTCCATGACTTTGCATATTAGACTTGTCAGACTGATGGGTACATAGTTCCTGGAGTTGGTTTATGGTCCCCCCTTATGAAGAGGGATGACTGTTATGACCCTCCTTTTATCAGGCATGTAACCTGTTTTGAAGTTGTAGTTGAAGAACGCCTCAAATGGTCCTGCTAGGTCATGTTTTAGACTATTTAGAAGGCAACCAAGAACATTTTGGGGCCAATTGAAGCAATGTTTTTTTACTATAGTGACCGCCACCAGGATCTTCTCTCTGTTGATAGTTGGGGGGGGGGTATGTTAGAAGGGATTTCACAGGGGGTAGTGGGGGAATTGGGGGGTGAAGTCTGAGCTAAATTTATTGGCCAGTAGATTTGCTGAGTCACTCTGGTCAGTGAAAGAGATGTCATTCACCACCAGTTCTGCACACTGCTGAGTGTTACTTTTAAGTTTGCTGACATACCCGAAGAAGGCTTTCTGATTGTCCTTAGTTTGGGAGGCATATCCTGACCTTAATTGCCCTTGCTGGAGTTTATTAGGCTTCTTATTTCCTGTTTATTTGAATCAAAGTGCTTTTGTCTCTGTGGGAGTTGCTTTTTCTGATTTTAGCCGTAACATTCTTTCTTTTGTTATATACCCTGTTAAAGTAAGGATTCCATGAGTGGGGATTTAGTTTTGGTGTTAAATCTAGGCTTATTTCTGGTACATACAGTAGCCTCAATGCAGCCCTTTAAATATTTATACACAGTTATTGTAAATAATTCTGCATAGGTATCTGTGTTGCTGGAGGTTGGGAGAACCGTGATTTTGACAAACTGTCACTTAATAGGATGTAGTTTATTTTAGAATAGCTTCTGTCTGTTATATGTTTAGTTGGGTTTTCCTGGGTTTATTTTTATTTCAAAGGAGATGGCTTTGTAGTCTGACTTCACCAATGAGGATGTGACACGGGTGTGTTTGTGTGTGTGGGTGTATATGTAATGCTCTCCCATGTTGGTGAGTATCATACATCTCAACCTCTTAATACAAGAAATCTAGATGAAGCCTAAAATAACTGGGGGGGGGGGGCAAAGACCCAAAAATATAGATGGATTTTAAATTCTGCTCTTATAACCATATAAAGTCCTGGAATTACAGGTTTTGCATTAGCATGCACTTTCTGAAGGATAAGAATTCTGAAACTCAAATGCATGTCATTTAGTGATTTCAGTACTCAGGGATCCTCTGGTCAGAGTGCACACTATCTTGGTCAGGAAACATTGTTCTTGTGAGTTAGAGACAGTGCATGTTTCTAACTTCATCAAGGATGATGCCACAGCATGAACATAAAATGACTGAGTTTAATAATTGGCTTAGATTCTGGTGTTCGTCCAGCAGAATCCAATATCTATCGGCATGGGAGGACATGGTTAATAGACCGAATTGCTTTGCCCCCTATATAGGGGTAGTTAAAGTCTCCAATGAATAAGGTATTTGGCTGGATGGTGAGTGCTTCTATCAGGTTTAGATAAGAATTGTGAGCTTTGTATAATAGAGAGCAACCTGTAGCTGGCCAGGACATGGTAAGGAACCTTATCTGTGGAGATTGGGATCCAGTTTCTGTTAGCCTCGGATGACATGATCAATAGATCTTGATAATTTGCCAGAGATGGTTTTCATCTGTCACTCCTGGGATTTCAGCTACTGGCAAAGGCTCTTGCCACCCCCACCCCCATGGTGCCTTTTTTAGGCAAAGTCACAAGGACAAAACTCCCAGTGCAAAAATTTTATCAAAAAACAACCTTAAGGTTATGCTGCTTAACACTAGGAGTCTCAGCATGAAACTGCACTGACTGGAAGCAGCCATCACCTTGGAAGATGCAGACATTTCTGCAGTCACAGAGACCTGGTTCAATGCTGTGGAGAGCACCCCAGCCATATCGGGTTACACCTCCTTCCACATATTCAGACCACAAAATGTGGGCATGAAAACTAAAGGCGGTGGTGCATCAATATTTATTAAAGAAAAATGCACCTCCAGATTGGTTAAACAGTATGATTCTCTGGCAGGGCTGGTGTAAGCATTTTGGGCCCCCCCGGCAAATATCAAGTTGGGGGCCCCCTGAGCACTTATAGCCTAAGTATTACCCTGTCACTGCCACCCTTCCTAATCAACCTTTTAGTTCATGTTGCAAACTTTTAGGAGTAATTCGCACAGACTGACCTGTAGCTACAGTGCTCTTACATTATGACAGGACTTTGTACCAGACTGTGTTGGCCCATTACAATAATACATTACAGCAACTCTATGTACAGGGTTGGACTTAGGTGAAATGGTGCAGTAGGTACTACCTACTGTTTTACTTCCCCAGCACACACTCACACACATCCTCCATGCTTCCCTCTGTTTCTCCCCATCTTGAGCTACCCATACCATCCACATTACGTTTTTGTTCCTTTTCTCAGATTTTGCCTCAACTCTTTAGCTTTATCAGAAAGCCATAACTTGTTCTGAAGTGCATTTTAAAGTTTTTTTTTCTTTTATAAAACCACTTCATCCAGTGATGGCTTGAACAGAAATTATGATTAAGGAAAGCAATTCAATGCTGCTCTTCAAATTAATTTTCTTGCATGCTTTCAATACACCTTTCCTGACCAAGACAGCACAATAAACTCAATCAGTCAGGGCTCCCAGAAGCCATGGGTTTATAGATGCTCTGGGATTCATTTTAGAGCATTTTCCCAACATTTTAATCCAACAGTGGCCTAAACAAAAATCATGAGTATGAAAAGAGTTTCGGTCTTATTTTTTTCTTTCAAGGAAGACATAAGTTAAGGCTTAATGTTCAAAACTGACAAAATAGGAGCTCACAATAAACAAGATTGTTGTGAAGATACACAGATCATATTTGGCAAAACTTCCTTCCTTCCTAACCCCCAAAGAAGGCAGTCACTGCCTTGTGCATCCCTATAGTGTTAGATTGGGATGAAAGCAAAGGCTCAAATGGCCATAGTCATGTAGTTCAAGTGACTGCTGTCATGCATATACATAACATGCCTCCTCACTCCTCATCCTTAACCCCAAAGGCAGCAACCTATATATGTGTCTAATGTATGACAGTGTGGAAGGTGAAAAAATAATGATTATAGTAATGTATTCTACTATGTTGCTTCTAGACAGAACACTGGCCCTACACAAGCTATTGTAACCTTCCTTGTATACCTCTGAAGTGTGTGAGAAAAAAAATGACTACACTATCCCCAGCCCAAACACTAACTATAATGACCTTCTGTGTACATCTCTAAGGTTTGATTGTGATGAAAATTAAAGAAGTAATGAGCACACCATCTCCAGCTCCCCACATAACCTACAGCAGCCTTCTGTACACACACGTCTGAGCAGGGCTGATTTTAGAATGGGTGAGGTTGAGAGCAGAATACACCACTAAGTCCAAGCCAAAATCCATTTATACAGATTGGGGTATGGGGGCCACAAGACTCCCAGAAGATCTAAATGACTGAATGTTCTGTGATATGTTTTGTGCCTTACTTTTGAAATACAATTACTTGTTAACTGCATGATTACTGATACCCTGAAAAGTAATGTATGGGTATCGGCATTATTGGGTGTATGCATAGATAAAAATCAGTGATTTTTCACACACACACACACAGGCACCCTAACACACAGACACACACACACGCACACACACGCACACACACACACACACACACACACACACACACACACACACACACACACAAGTGTAAATGTGCATCTGCATGGGCACATGCCTGCTCTTAAGCCACAGCAATACTACTTTTGCAATTTTTTTCAGCAAATAGCAATACATTGTTCATATGTTCATAGGTTCATAGGTTCATACTAGACTATCTGCCCTAGGGCATTTATAAGCCTAGCCAGAGTGTGTTTGGCTTTCGCCACCCATTTTAAATTAATTTTGCTATGCCCTTTATCGAGGTTAGTATAATGTGCCTCTGTCTAACAGTGACACAGAAGTGATACCCGGGGTAAACCTATGATCTCCCATCCACTCATCAAGATTCCTCTTGAAGAGAGTCAATGAGGGACTCTGCCTAACCTAGACTGGGATTTTATTCCAGAGTGAAGGGAGCCTCTGGGTTATGAATCTGTCCCTCCAGCATGTCCTATTTATTTCAGTGCTGAGGTTCAAGTCTCTCGAGCACGTAGCTCGATGGGATTTGGATTTTCTGAGGTGCAGCATGTCCATTAATTCCGGGTTGGACATGGCTTTATACGTCAGGCACAGATCACCTCTGAGCAGGTGGTATGCCACTGAGTGGAGCTGGAGTTTCTTTAACTGGGCAGCATATGGCATCTGATGAGCCCTATGATCCTCTTGGTGAGGTACTTTTGGGGTCTTTCCACTTGCTGCAGGTGTCTGGTAAGGTACATCCCGAAAGGGGCATTGTACTCAATTATGGGCCTGATGAGGGATGAGTAAAGAGGCACGATGACCTCCCCTGATCTAGATGTGAATCCCTTCATGATTAGGCGGGCTATATAAAATGTTTTTCTAACCACTTTGGCCACGTGGTTGTCAAATGAGAGATGGCTATCAACTTGGGTCCCCAGGTCCCTAATTACTTCTTCTGTACTTAATGGATCACCACCTATGTGGTAATTTGTGGGCACTTTGTTTTTGCTAAAGGGGATGACTATACACTTTTTGGCATTTAGCTTGAGGCTTTGGCTCTGGCACCAGTTGTCTGTTTCTATGTGGCCCTTTTGGAGGATGCTTGTGTTGGCTGGAGAGTCGATTATGATGCCCAGTTTGCAGTCATCTGCGAACTTAGTCAGCCACAGTCCTTCTGTGTTGGCCTGTACCTCCGAGAAATATATAACGAACAAGAGAGGTCTGAGCCTTGTGGGACGCCACTTGTAACTGGTTTGGAGTCTGACATGGCTCCAGCAATTCTAACCATGTGGGTTCTGTCCTTGAGCCAGTTTGCAACCCATCTAGTGACATAAGGTTTATTTTTAAGCTGGTGAGCTTATCTATAATGCCCAAGTGGGGTATTGTATCGAAGGCTTTTGCGAGGTCCAGGTAGGCTGTGTGGACCACCTTCCCCTCGTCAATGGCCTTGGTGACTGTTTCAAAGAAATCAACCAGGTTTAAGAGGCAGGATCTGCCCTTAACAAAGCCGAACTGGGTAGGATCCAGTAACTGTAGGTCCCCAATATCTTTATTTATGAGGTCCATGATGATCCTTTCCATAGCTTTGCAGACCAAGCTAGTCAGGCTTATGGGGCGATAGTTTCCAGGATCCGTTGAGGCACCACCTTTGTGGAGAGGGACCACTGTTGCTGTACGCCACTCTTTGGGTACATATCCTGTAGTAAGGCTGAGACTGAACAGTAGTTTTATGTTTGGGTTTAGCTCTTCTTGGAGTTCATGTAGGACGCAGCCCAGGACACCGTCTGGTCCCATTGATGCTGTGTTTTTTGCTTTGGAGAGGGTAGCTCTTACCTGAGCATCTGAGATGTCGGGGGGGGGGGCAGCACTCTGCTGGAATAAATATTTGCACTTTTGGTGTGGGGGGGGGGGAGTTTGCACTGAACCTGTCAGCTAGGATGTTGGCAATGTCTGTGGGTTCAGTGTATTTTTTGTCATTTTGGACTAATTCTGAGCATATCTGGGAATTTCCACCCAGGTTCCTAACATAACTAAAGAAAGCCTTGTGATTATTCTTAGTGTCCTGTGCAATTTTTTTCTCGAAGCTGGCCTTAGGCGATTTTATGAGTGCCCGTAATTTTTTTGCTAATACTGATCAGAGATGCCTTCCCTTTTTGGGATTTTGCTCTATCATGTAGTAGCTTCCTCCTTCTATTGTATAGTTTGTTTATGGCTAGGGTCCACGAGACAGGACATCTGCCTTTGGAGGATTGGGTCTTGGTTTTATTTGGGATTGCATGATCCATGCATTCCTGAAGGTGTTCATAGAATGCGTTGATAAAGGATTCTGCGGTCTGGGCTGTATTTTCCACAGGCCCGGGGGCTTTGAAGGATTCCACCTCGGTTTTGAGGAGTGTGAAATTTGCTTTAGAGAAGTTTTTCACTGTGGTTTTCAGGGCAGAGGTTGGAGTCGGGATGTGAATATCCAGTGAGATTAGTTTATGGTCTGATCTTACCAGTGAGGGATACACTTCTGGTCTGGAGCATAGAGTCCCCATGTTGGTGATGATCAGGTCCAGTATGTTTTCCCCTCTTGTGGGAGTGGTAACAAGTTGTTCCATAGCATTTGAGTTTATAAATTTTAGGAACCTTTGGGCTAGGGTGTTGGAGCTAGAGTAATGCTCCCAGTCTATGTTTGGGTAGTTGAAGTCACCCAATATAATGGTGTTTGGAGAGACCTTCATATTTTCCAGTGTTCTCAGGAAGGCCGAGTGGGGTTCCTGGGTTTGGGAGGGTGATCTGTAGCAGGCTATAAACTGGAAGGCAGTTTTACCCACATGGATAGTCTCTGATGCTTCGTGCTGTGCCACCAACCTGGAGGTGTGGGTATCTTTGACGAATATTGATACTCCCCCTCCTTTTGTGGTACGGTCCAAGTTTTGGGGCCGAAATGCATGGTATGAGGTATAACCTGGTAGTGCTGGGGGGCTCTCGGGAGCCTTGAACCAGGTTTCTGTTACTGCACAGATATCGATGTTCTCCATGCTAAGGAGAGTTTTGAGTGCGTGCATCTTGAGGTTTAGACTTCTGGCATTGAGTAGCATTACTCTTAGTTTCTTATCCCTTGTGATACCTATGGAGGTGAGTTTGTCTTTTGAGCCTTGCCTAAAAAAGGCACTATAGGGGTAGCAAGAGCCTTTGCCAATATCCAAATACCCAGGGGTGACAGGTGCAAGCCATCCCTAGCCAAGCATCGTGGCTTGTTGAGCATGTCATCCCAGGCTGACAGGCATTGGATCCCCTTTGAATGACACCAATACTTAAGCCAATTGTTGAAATTGATCATCTTGTCTTCATATTGTGGCATCATTCTTGGTGAGGGTAAGATGCTACTCAAGGTCAGGGTCATACCGGCCTGGGCTACATGCTCAGATAGCTACTCTATGTCTCTTTTCATGTAGTCCAGGGAGGTACATCTCAGGTCATTCACACCAGCATGGACAATGACTGAGTCATATTTGTACTTGCCTTGGAGTGACCTGAGTGCTTGTGTTATGTGGCGGATCCTAGTGCCCGACAGGCAGCTCACTGTGACCTTCTTCTTGTTCAGCCTGGTGAGCAGGACGTCAGTGTGCCTGACGATAGAGTCACCTAATACAAGTGTATCAGGTGTGTTGTTTAGCCTTAAGGGCTGTGACTGTTCGGCACACTGGCTTTGTGAGCTATGTGTTGCACGTGTTTTGTTTTGGGGTAGCGGTTGCTTGGGTGTCTGCTTTGGAGGTCTCTGCTGCTTAGGCAGATTTTTATTTAGAGCCTCTGAGTATGTTTTTGTGTTTATGTGTTTGGTTTGCTGTCGTGGTAGGTCTATGTGAGACTGGAATTATAATGAGTGTGGTTTCCTTCTCCTCTTGACTGGTTTCACCAGTACAGAGTTGAGAGAGCTTAGCCTCCAGTATGGCTATGTGGTTGCATCTCTCACATGTTGGAATTTGTTGGGAGGAGGAGAGGGTTGTCTGTGTACATGAAGCTGTTGTAACATTGCCTCAAGATTCCCAGATTCACCAGCTGGACCGGAGAGGAGATTGACAACTGACCTTTGGACATGCTAGAATAGTATTGGGAATTCCTTTATAATTGAAAAAAAAGGGCCAATGGGGAACGAGGTACTCAAGGGGTGTTTGTGAGGATCTAGTGATTTTAACATTTTAGTGCTGACTTATATAATTGCTTTAGTGAGCAAGTGCCAGGTAACTTAAATGCAAAAACGACAAACAGTAACTTTCTTTCAAGTGAAACAAGGAAATAAGTACAGTAAGCAATGCAGATATCACTAGGGATCCACAGAAGCCGTGAAAAGCCACGTTTTAGGTGGAATTAGCATTTCAGGGAAATAACAAGCAAACAAACAAGCAGCATACCTATAAAGCTAGATTCAGCAGGCCTGGATCTAGTCTATGCTACAGCAAACAAGGTGTACCAATTTCAGTAAGGAACAGTTCAAATATGCAGGCCCTATAAGCCTTTAACCAGAAATTCCCAGCTCAGAAGGGCAGAGTCCAGCCTCTCCTCCCACAAGAGTGCAGACCACGAACATTCTTAATGTAAAATAACTGGCATGAAGCGCAAGTGCTTAAACCAGAATGAATACACTTTTAGAATAACAGACACTGAGCCCTCAATCAGCAGTTCACAACTTAGAAGGATGTAAGCTACCTGTCCTGACACCACAGTGCAGGCCACAAACCTTCCTAATGTAAAGCAACTGGTCTGAAGCCCAAGTGCATAATCCAAAAGACTTAGAATGATAGCTACACTTTAATCAAGTTACTACCAAGCAGTAATAAATACAATTGAATACTTTAAAGAATGTCTGGATTAGTGCTCAGGTTATACAAACAAAGCTAGATTCAGCAGGTCTGGATCTAGTCTATGCTACAGCAAACAAGGTGTACCAATTTCAGTAAGAAGCAGTTTAGATATGCAGGCACTATAAGCCTTTAACCAGAAATTCCCAGCTAGAAGGGCAGAGCCCAGCCTCTCCTCCCACAAGAGTGCAGACCACAAACCCTTTTAATGTATGATAACTGGCCTGAAGCCCAAGTGCTTAAAACAGAATTAATACACTTTTAGAATAACAGACACTGAGCCCTCAATCAGCAGTTCCCACCTTAGAAGGATGTAAGCTACCTGTCCTGCCACCACAGTGCAGACCACAAACCTTCCTAATGTAAAACAACTGGTCTGAAGCCCAAGAGATTAAACTAAAAGGCTTAGAATGAGTTACACCAAGTAGTAATAAATACAATTGAGTACTTTTAAGATGACGCAAAAGCAAAATAAAGTAGGAAGAAACACAAATACAGTAAAAGCAGATTTTTTTTTTTTGAGTGAGCAAGTGAGATGGGCCCAGGAATTACAGGACAGAAACAAGTGCAAATGCAGGCCTTCAAATCAGAAAGTTGAGAGAGATGGAAGACCGCCCAAACGGCCAATAACTTCAAATTCTGGGCCAGAACCACTCCTTATGTGGTAGACAGGTTACCTAGTGCTTACCACTCCCACTGATAAGCTAGAAGGCTTCCCTCCAACACAAAAAGGCTTGGGGGCTCAGAAGCTTACAAATAGTCCTGGATACAGCAAATCTGTATCTGGAACACTAATTACAGGAAAGGTAGAAAACAGGCTTACAATTTTTTTTTCAGAAAAGTAGCAAAAACAGTAGTAAAAACAATTCACATGCAGTGCAAGCTGGTACACTTGAGTATGTAGCAATATTAGTCCACACACAGTTTGAAAAAATGTAATGAAATTAAAAAGGACTAAAAGCAAGTGCAGAAAGGGTTTATTAGGTAGAATGCGGTAAAGAGATGGGACTGGGGGAGTGTCCTAGATCAAATCTACAGTGGGGCAACACTACTACTGCTACACCAGATCAGTGACTTTAAACGTCTTACCTTTAAACATCTCTTGCAAGACTACCGGTTATTGGAGAGCCCAGTCCACATTCTGCATCTCAGTAGTCATCTTGGGATTAGTGCTTCTGTTTTCTCCTGGTGAAAAAAGAAGTACAGGGACATTATTTCCTGAAGACTTTTGATAACCAGAATGCCTAATAACTGCTTTATAGATGACAGCTTGGAATCTGTGCTTATATTCTGGTCCTGGTGACAGAAGGAGCAGAGTGCATTGATTCCTGACTGTTGGAGAGTGAGTGTCTGTGCTTAACTTTCCTGATTGGTCTGGTTGCTATTCAAGGCATCCACCAGGGAAAGGCTACAAGCCTACTGACCATTGCCTCACCTTGGACAAGGCTGTGGATCATCAAACAGTCTGTGGCCTGATTTGCATCTTGGGATTGGTGCTAACATTTTGCTTCTGGTGAGAGAAGAAGCAAAGGAGCATTGTATCCCAACAGAGTAAAGCTGTGGTGAGACCAGCATTAGTAGTAGCCAGGCAGTAGCCATTCATGTAACTAACTCCCCTCTTTTCATCATTCTTGACAAGCTAATTCTTTGTTTTCAGTAAGTACTGCTTGATTTGTTTCGAACATCAGAATATCTTCCTAAATACTTCAATCTTAAATTTCCAGGGTCTATGTATTATTTTCCCCTCAAGTGTTTGGCAGTGCTCTGTACAGACTCAGACACCTTGAGTGGCATTTTTCCTGTAAAAGCACAATTGAAATTTTTCCAATACCTAGTTGCACATAGGACAACTAGTTTGCAGTGACAAACACTGTCCCCATAGTTGTAAACTGAATATTCCTGACAGTGATTGATATTCACACTCCAACTGTCTAATCAATAAAACGGGTCAGTTGTCATGGATATGACCTTTCCTACTGTTTCCATTACTAGCTTGGTGGATATGGGCATCCTGAGGCAATGCAGAAATTGCCTCATGTTTACTGACAACCAGTTAATTCTCAAACAAACTGATATGGTATGTAAGAGATGTACTTATACAATATCACTGGAGGCAAGGCTCTCACATAAAAGTACTCCTAATGTCAATAAGGTTGACAGTAGTACACATGCTGCACCCATCATGCACAATTCAAATCAGACATATAGACCTACCTATGTCGAGGTACTTAAATGTAACCTTCCTAAACCTCAAAGACCTCCTAGATAAAGTATGCATAATAAATACACCCTCAGCAGCCCCAAATGAGCTCTTTCAAAACAACACCCACATCAACACATAGTGCTACATCTCATGGAGCCTCTCCCGCTAAGACCATAAGGCAAGCCACCACACAATCCAACATTTAGTCACTGGAGACTTCATTATGAAACACACTGATGTCCCTCTCACCAGACTGAATAAGGAGAAAGTCAAGGTCAATTGATTATCAGGGGTTAGGATCCATCACATTACACACACACTCAAATCATTGGACCACAATTACCAATAAGACTCAGTCATAGTCCATTTGGGAGTAAATGACCTGAAATGTACCTCCCTAGACTATATGAAGAGATACATCATAGAGCTCTTGGAATATATGTCTCAGGCTGGTATGAGCCTGGCATTGAGCAGCATTTTACCTTCTCCAAGGATGATGCCACAATGCGAACAAAAGATGATTGACTTTAATAATTTTATTAGTTTCTAGTGTCATTCTAAGGGGGTGCAATATTTGTCAGCATGGAAGGAGATGGCCAAAAGACCACGCTACTTTGCCAGGGATGGACTGCACTTCTCCTCCCTAGGCTTTTGAATATTAGCTAAAACATTGCCTTCCCCATAGTGCCTTTTTTAGGCAATGCCAAACAGAAAGTACTTCTGACAGCAAATCAAAACCAAGAAAATCTAAAGGTATTACTGCTCAATGCTGGGAGTCTAAACAAAAAACCCCAATCCCTAGAAGCTCTCTTTACCCTAAAAAATGCTGACATATGTGCAGTTATTGAGACATGGTTTAAAGCTGAGGAGAACACACAAACAGTGCAAGGTTACAATGCCTTCTACACATTTAGACCAGCTACTTCACAGGCAGGGACTAAAGGTGGAGCTGTCTCTATTTACATCAGAAAGAAATATACATCAAGGCTGGTCAAACAGGACAATGCACATGAGCTGCTCAATGTTCAAATCACCATAGGCAAAATCCAATACCACTTCCTTGTAAGCTATACCCAACTGTTGACTGGGAATCCTACACAACACCAAACATACATGCACAAAGATTTCTGGATTTTGTAAACACAAACTCCCTGGACCAGATAGTCAATACACCAACCAAGGGTGCAAGGGTGAAACTATACTGGATCTGGTCCTCACCAATATGGGAGAGTGCTGCAAACTCCCTACTACATTGCCTTCCCTGGTAAGGTCAGACCACAAAATGGTGTCCTTTGTAGTAAAAATAAACCCTGGACCACCAGCTAAAATTGGAATATTCAGGAACTATTCTAAGCCTAACCTCCTGCTATTAAGTGAGAACCTGGCAAAGTTTTAAGCCCCCATAAACCCTGAGATCATGCAGAACTGTTCACAGAAACCCTGCACAAGCATGTTAATAGCTGCATAGAAGCAACTTTACCCACCAGGTAGAACTACATAACTAACTCAAAAAACAAGCCACCCTGGTTGAATCACAAAATCAATAGGCTGTATAACAGGAGGAAGAAAATCATGGCAAAAATTAGGAGGTGCAGCACCCATCAGGATAAAAGCACTCTCATCAAACTAAACAAACAACTCAGAGGGCAAATAAAGTTTACCAAGGCCAAATTTGAGTAAGTTTGGTCTCTAAGGCAAAGGACAACCACAAACCATTCTTTAGCTATGTCCGCAACCTAAAAGGCAATACACAATTGTGTGCAGAGCTAATTGTAAATGGAGCCACCTATACTGAGCCAGAAGATATAGCAAGCCTCCTGGCCAATAAATTTAGCTCCAACTTTACCCCTGTCTCCCCCTCAACCTTCCCTCAGGAAATATTATTATATATAACTTCCCCTACTATCACTAGGGAGCAGGTCCTTAATGCTCTCTCTAAGACCAAGAACACTGCATCAATGGGCCCAGACAATATCATAGGCTGCCTTCTAAATAGCATGAAACATGATCTATCAGGGCCTCTGGAATTACTGTTTAACTGTAGCCTCTAAACAGGCTTCGTGCCTCATGAATGGAGAAAGACAACAGTCATCCCTCTGCACAAATGTGGGCCATCTACAGACCCTAGAAACTACAGAACCATAAGGTTCACTAGTCTTATATGTAAAGCCATGGAAAGAATTATCATGGAAATGATCAATAGAGATATAGTAAACCTCCACACGCTGGACCCATCCAAGTTTGATTTCATCAAGGGCAGATCATGCCTACTCAACCTGGTAGACTTCTTTGAGAAAGTCACCAAAGCAATGGATGAGGGCAAAATGGTTCACACTTCCTACCTTGACCTGGCCAAGGCATTTAACACAATACCCCATGCGGGCATTGTTGACAAACTCAAGAAGTTAGGTACAAACCTATGTGTCACCCAGTGGAGAGCCAAATGGATCACAGACAGGACCCAGGAAGTTAGAATTGGGGGCCCACCTCTACAAAGAGGCCAGTCACAAGTGTAGGCCATCAGGGATCAGTCCTTAGATGGCTCCTTTTTGACATTTACTTTTCAGAAGTTAAGGCCAATGTCAATGGTCTCCGGCTGAGTAAATTTGCTGATGACTGCAAATTAGGAGCTGTCATTGAATTTCACACTGACACAAATGTTTTCCAGGAGGGGCTGACACAGACAACCAACTGGTGTCAGAACCATGGACTAGAACTTCATGCCTAGAAATGCATAATAGTATCCTTTGAGAAGTTATCCATCCCTGGTAATTATCATATTGACAACACACCCCTTAGAGTTGACCCAGTAGTGAGGGACTTAGGGACACACACATAGTAATCTAGCCTTTGACCATCACATGTCTATAGTGGTGAGGAAATCATTCTATGTTGCGCAAATTATAAACAAAGGTATAAGTCCAAGGAAGTCATTGTTACACTGTATTCGGCATTCAGCAGGCCTATTATTGAGTACAATGCCCCAGGCATATCCAACATTTGGAACATCCACAGAAGTTCCTCACTAAAAGAGTACAGGTCATAAGTAAAATGTTCTATGCTGACTGCCTCAAGGCCCTATCACTGTATTCTGTCTCCTAAGGCTTTTGAGGGGAGATCTATGTCTGGGATACAGGACATTATCAGACCCCACTCTGATGGACCTCCTGCATATCCACAAAACAAACAGCACCAGAATAACCTGTTCTAAAGACTTAAACCCTGCCTGTGATATAAATAGGACCTGCTGGAGAGATAGGTATGTATCCCAGAGACTACCCCGTCTATGGAACAGGCTCCCCATCCATGTGAAGCAGAGTTCCTCCCTAACCCAATTCAAGTGCAACTTGGATAATTGGATGGGAAACCAGAAATTCATCCCTAGTTTGACACCTATATCTCCAATGCAAACAGGTAACCTGTAAATGGTTCATCTCCCAGGCCCATGCTTACACTTATCAAGGGTATCAGAACTTGTCAGAGATTTAGGATGCATGGCTAGGCTTAAAAAGGCCCTTGTGGTTGTTAGCCTAGTAAAAACCTATAAACCTATGAACCTAAGTTATCAAGCAGCAGCAGCAAGTCACTTTTATTTACTTCAATGAGGAGTAATGCATACCTGTCACTGTCCTTGATTTCACAGACCATGCCTAATTGTACATCATAATTTTGTTCTGTCCCTTGTAAAAGGTATGATTTGCTGGTAAATCATTCAGGATTACAGACAGTCAATAAATCCAGACATTAGAGTTCCACACTTCTATTGTCCAAAATGCATGTTGATGCAAAATATGTTTATTCTATTAATTTTGTAAGTGAATTAAAGCAATATTTAAAATATGTTCCTGATTTTGAGCCTTTATTTCACAATTATTTTTGGCTTTACCCAGAATTCTTGAGCAAAGAAGTTGATAATTATACTATCTGGTCTTCTGCCAGTATTAATAAAACTCCCTGATTTAGAAAAACATCCCTGAAGATTAGATGTTTTAGTTCTTCTTAAAATCGAAGGTTTGCAGTGAGATCATTCACTCTGGGCTGCTGATCTCCCTAGTGATTACCTTGCTCATGTTCATTATCAACTTTATTCTAACAGGATCATATCACAGTCCTGTTCAGGTTAAAGAGTGTACTCAGAAAATTAATACATATTTTTACACTTTTTTTTTCCAGCAAGCAGTAGCATCTGTGGGGTCTCCAAACAGTCAAGGATGATGAAGGGGCCCCCATGCAGCCACAGGTATTACAGGTGTCTTAAGCTTATGTTGTTTGTTTTAGTGAAGAGAATGTCGACCAGCAGAATTTAACTAAGCCAGGGCACAATGTCAGGTGTAGCATTTAATGGAATTGTGAAGCCTGATACTTGACAAACCACTGCTACTAAAACTAGAGATATCTTAAACTTTTTAAAGGAAATAAAAATAAGAGTCATTATTAACCACCTGGTTTAAGTACACAAGACTGCTGCACTAGGTTTTGTTGTTTAACTGACATGTTACAAAATATCAAGATAAGCCAATGTGCTGTGGTTGGGAGCCCCCCCCCCCCAGGATCATTGGGCCCCCAGTAACCGCAAGGTTTGCTGGTGCCTAAAGCCAGCTATGTTCTCTAAAGATATTTCAGGTACAATTAACTCTTGGTAGAACACCTGTTCAAGTCATTGCCAGCTACAAGACCCCCTCCATGAATCAATGCACCCGCTCTGCCTATTTGGATCTATTTGAGTCTATCAAGTTACTGTGCATCCGAATACCATGGTTTTGGCCGACTTCAATTTCCCAGCCATTGACTGGGTAAATTACTTGTGCTCAAACTCACTTGCCTAAAGGTTTCTTATCTTCATTATCTCCAATGCCCTGGACCAGCTGGTTGACACCCCCACAAGGGGCACCAACATCCTGGACCTTGTGCTTACCAATATGGGGGTGCTGTGAGGTCTTTCATGGTGAGATCTGACTATAAATCAGTCTCATTTGAAGTAACCCTCACACCTGCCCCCCCCCCCCCAGCAGACAAAAACTTCTACAAAGCAGAACATGACACCTTAAGGGATGGTATAAATAGCTTCACTGCACCTCACCCTTCAGATGGAACTGGCAACTATGCTGAGTTCTACACCAATGCTTTATACAAACACCTGTATAACTGCACTGATTTGACCATACCAGATAGGACCAAAACAAGTTCTTTAAGGAAGAGCAAACCTACCTGTTGCACAGCTGCCATTAACAGGATTTACAATAAGAGGAAAAATTGGTTGCCTAAGAGTAAGAGAGAGTGGGTCCTTAACTGGAAGCACTCCCTCTTCAGCTTAAACAAGCAAACAAGAGTTGTTGTGAAGCAAATTATGAATACAAATTAGCTTCCTCAACTGAGGACAGTCATAAGGTGTTCTTTAGTTACATCGTAACCTAAAAGGAAAGGCCCAGATTTGTGCCAAACTGGTAATTAATGATACCACATATACTGAGCCTGTGGACATAGCTAACCTGTTAGCTGACAGGTTCTGTGAAAACTTCAATCCCCTGTCCCTGTCACATGTACCCCAAGACATCCCTACCACCTCTCCCCTACCTTGTATCTCTAAAGAGCAGGTTGTAAATGCCCTATCCAAGGCCAAAACACAGCATCTATGGAACCTGATAACATTCATGGCTGTGTCCTACATATGCTCCAAAAAAATTAGCAACACCATTCAGTACTCTTTTCAATCATAGTCTAATCACAGGCTTCATCTCAGCTGAATGGAAAATAGGCACCATTATCCCCTTGCACAAAGCTGGTGCTTCCACTGACCCTGGGAACTATAGACCTATTAACCTGAATAGCCTTATCTGCAAGGCCATGGAGCAAATCATCATGGACATTATCAACAAAAATATAGGTAATCTCCAAACACTTGACCCTACTCAGTTTGGATTTGTCAAAAGAAGATCATGCATGTTAAACCTGGTGGAATTCTTTGAGACAGTCACCATGGCCCTGGATGAGAGGAAATCATACATACAGCCTACTTAGACTTACCCTTGGCTTTTGACACTATACCCCACTCATTAACAAACTCACCCAGATTGGTATCAACCCTTATATCATTATGTGGGTCACCAACTGGCTCAATGATAGAACACATACAGTCAAAATAATGAAATCCACCTCCAGCAATAGACCCGTAAGTAGTGGTGTTCTACAGGGATCAATCCTGGTACCTCTACTGTTCAAAATCTATTTCTCAGAACTACAACCAAAAATTAAAAATCTGTGGCTGACAGTTTGCTGAAGACTGCAAACTGGGAGTAGTTAAAGAATCTCCAAACAATGTCAACATCCTACAAGAGAGTCTTACACAAACAAATGATTGGTGCCAAAGTTACAACTCTAAACTCAATGGAAAAACATGTATTATTGTGTTACTGTTAAGTACCACATCAATGGCAACACCCTAGGTGCACACTCAATTTTGAGAGACCTGGGCACACAGATTGACAGCAACCTTACCTTTGATCACCATGTTTCCACATTGATAAGAAGGATATTCTGTATTGCTCATCTCATAAGTAAGGGCATTGCTTCCAGAAAAAAAGACATTATAATCTCCGTGTACTCTTCCCTCATCAGGAAAATAATTTAGTACATTTCCCCTTTTGGTATGTACCTTTCCAAACACCTGCAGCAATTGGAGAGACCACAAGGTTTCCTCACAAGGAAAATTCAAGGTCTTCAGCATCTTTCTTATGTGGATCGGCTGAAATCACTGTCAATTTATTCTGTTTCATACAGACTACTGAGCGGTGATCTCTGCCTTGTGTATAGGGCAATCTCTAACTCTGCTTTATTGGAAATGCTGCATATCCACAAGTGAAATGGCACACAGGTTACTTGCTCTAAAGACCTTAACTTAGTATCTGACATTAATAGAACCTTCTGGAGGGATAAATGTGTCTCCCAGAGGTTACCACACCTTTGGAACAGACTCTCACTTCATGTCAAACAGAGCATCTCATTGGCCCTCTACAAATGCAATCTGGACGATTGGATGATTGGATGGATAACAGTAAATTCACCCCAGGAGTTCCACCTGTGTCTCTCTCTTGGACAGGGGCAATAGGTGCTGATCGTGGAAACAAGGGTAACATGACTAGGCTTATAAAGGCCCTAGGGCCATTAGCATAGTACATTTCTATGATCCTATGGATGAACTCCAGGGCATCATCCTGTTTAACCAACCTGGAGTTGTATTTGTTGTTAATGTAGATTGAGACACCTCCACTTTTAGCCCCTGTCTGTGCTGCTGCTGCTCTAAATGTGTGGAAGACACTGTTTAAGCTTCCACTGCTGAAGTACCTTCTGTGGCTTTATACCCATTCTCAGTGCCAGCAGTATTGTCTATACTCTCTACAATGAGGAGAGCTTGTAGGATGTTGAGTTTCTTGTTTAGGCTCCAAGCATTGAGCCATGGCACCTTAAGGTTACTTTGAATTTTTTATTTATTTATTTTTTTTTGCTATGTCAATAGTTTTATTATTTTGACATTGCATAAAAAGGCTCTATGGGGTGGATAAAGTTTTAGCCATTAGCCAAAAGCCCAGGAGGGATAGATGCAGACCATCCTTGGCAAAGCAATGTGGTCTGTTAATCATGTCCTCCTATGCTGACAGATATTGGATTCTGCTGGACTGACACCAGAAGCTAAGCCAATTATTAAACTCAACCATTTTATGTTCATGCTGTGGCATAATCCTTGGTGAAAGTAGAAACATAAACTGCCTCTAACTCACAAGTGCAATGTTTCCTGGACTTTGTCAACAGAAGCACCCTGGACCCTTGGTGAAGGTAGAATGCTGCACAATGCCAAGCATGTACCTGTCTGTGACACACATGCAGAGAGATCCATAATGTCTCATACATTTCTGTGAGGTACGTCTCAGGTTATGTACATCCACATGAACTATGATAGAATCATATTGGTAC
This sequence comes from Protopterus annectens, assembly GCF_019279795.1. Taxonomy (NCBI): domain Eukaryota; kingdom Metazoa; phylum Chordata; order Ceratodontiformes; family Protopteridae; genus Protopterus; species Protopterus annectens. The sequence continues at coordinate 251,028,139 of NC_056732.1, forward strand.
ATGTGGTGCATTGACTTGAGTGTGTGCATGATATTGTAGATCCTGGCTCCAGATAGGCAACTAACCATTATCTTCTCCTTGTCCAGCCTGGTGAGAGGAGTATTTGTATGTTGTACAATAGAATCTCCTATGACAAGAGTATTAGTTAAAGTGCTGTCTTGCCCTATGGGCTTTGTTCTTGGGGGATTGTTGGAAGTAGGCTTATATGTGGTGTTAAGTGTAGCTTTTGGTGTGTGTTTTAGTGGTTGTTGAGGATGCATGTTGCCATTTTATGGCTTAAGAGGTCTTTGAGGCATATAGAGAGTACCTTAGTATAAGAAGCTCTATGTGTTTAGTGAGCAGTATATGTTAAGGATGTATTGTGTATGCTCTTGACAACCTTGTTTGTAAGCAAGATTTTCCTCTAAGAAAGTTAAGTATGTACATTTCTCACATGCTGTGTTAAGTTATTCAAGGATTAGAAGGTTGCCTGCGTATATGAGACAATTGCTACATTATCTCAGGATGCCCATATCTACTAAGTGGCCACAGCGACATTAAGAAATTGCAAATCTATGTCGTCAGGACCTGTATTAGGGTTGGGTTATTATGGTTTAGGCACTTGGTTTTACAGGGGTCACCTGAGTGGAGTCTATGGTTTAGGCTGGATATTAGATAATGCTATGATCTAGTATCAGTGCTGTTTGCTGCACTAACTAGCTGCCTAAGCCTAGCTCCATGCAAAGCTTTGCTGTATTACATGGTAAAGTCCTAAGTTCTAGATTTATAGGTTTGTTACTATACAGGGTACTGCTAACCACCACTGTGCAGTGAACGGCTCTGCAAAAAAGTACCTAATTTATAGCAGACAAGGAAGAAAGCTGAAAATTAACTCCCATGCCCCTCTGGCCAATAAAAATTTCACTTTGAGCTACCTGGAATTCTTCCCATTTCAGAAAGACCAGGTAAATATCTTCTGCAACAAAATTGATGATCCTGGAACTTCTTAAGGTAAAAAACTCAGCAAAAGTAACTCTCAAGTGTAGATTAACACCAAACAACATCTGCAAAAAGCCCTCTGGCTGATGAAACAATCTGACTTTAAGCCTCCCTGTGTGTTTTTCACCTCAGACTGACCAGGCCACTTTACCACCACTAGAATAGCAATCTCAGTTCACAGTTTCCAATGCCTTAAGTAACAAGAAACCTACTCAAAAGAATCCTTACATAAATCCATCTTTATAAATCACTTTTTTATGAAGAAGCATGTAGAAAAATTACAGTTAATTTCAATTCCAGTACTTGCTACTACTCATGATGACTTGCTATAATTTTTTTTCTAAATCCAAAGAGCTAAAAGTTCAGTATTTTGAAATGGGTTAGACTGGACAATATATGGTTAGATATATCAAGATGTATATGAATGCAAGCAATGACGTTTTTCACATTTTTTAAACAGGAAAATGTTACTCTACCGTGTCATTTTAATCTGTGGATTTATCTTTCTAGCTAATGCATAGCTAAGTCTCATGTTATTAACAACACTATTCTAGCACTAAAACATTCTACCTAGCAATGTAGACATTATATCTTAATCTTTGTGTCTCCAAAATTCATATATAAGAAGGTTATTAATATTAATAATATATTTAAGAGAGTGAGTTTTTACAAAGGCCATTTGGCAAGAAGGTGGTCTTTTTTGTGAATGAATTGTTCCTGTTGTGGATTTATTTTAGAAAACAAAATTGTTACTGGAAAACTGGATGCCAATACCTTAAGCAGTAGCATTTGTAGGAAACCTATTAAGAAAAAAATATTGCTGAACTCTATAAACTATAATATCACCAGTGTTTGTTTAGATTGCTAAACAGGTGTCATTCTACAGGCCATTAGAGGTTGTATTATGTATCTGTTTAGATAGGGAAGATTATGAATATTTCTTTGTATAGCTCAGCATTTAACACTTTTCTCCTATGACTGACAGAATATGTTTTGGCAAAAAATGTTTTTTATTTTAATGGAAAGTGTTATCTGCAACTCAAGGGTACAGTGATGGGACTTCTTTTGCCCCTATCTATGCAGGTTTTATTATGGAATATATAGAAGAACATATTATATACAATTCTAGTAATAATATATTCTTAGAGGCAAATGATACCTGGCAGAGGTACCTGGATGATTGCTGGTTAGTGTGGAAGTCAGATTTGATATATTTGTAAGAGTTTGTGGAGTATCTGAATGAAAATAAATGGGGAATCACATTCACTGTGCATCATAATCACACCAAATTACATTTCTTGATATAGATACCAAGGTTTTATGAGATGGGACATGAGAAAGTAGTGTGAGTCACAAATACCCACAATTTAGTATGTTATTGCATGCTACGCGTTGCCACATTGGACATATCATACATGATATACCTATATCACAATTGTAAGAATAATGAGAATGTCGTCATCTGATACAGAGTTTGAGAACCATAAATACGTCTGATTTACTTGATAGATTCTGTATTGGAGATACAATAGAAGTAATCTGTTTAAGGGTTGTGATTTAATTAAACATCTAATTAGGGAACAAGTCTTGCAGTATTGAGTAAATAGGGTATCTAATAATGCACTGAGATTAATGACTAGTTTTGGGAAAAATATGTCACTTTTTTAGAACATCATTCAGAAACATTGGTTTATACTGTTGACAGATACATTGAGTAAAATTATACCATTTAGATGTTCATTTTCTTATTATAGAGGTCCCACAGTGAGTGAAATTATTCCATCTAGATGTCTGTTTTCTTATTGCAAAGGTCCCACATTAGGTAATATATTAAATCATTATAAAAAGAAACCTTACGCATTAGATGGACAGCAAACTACTTTAGATGGGGGTGTCCTTAAGGGTTCTCAGCCTTGTGTGCATTGCTCAATGTATAAATTTATAGTTAAAATGAAAAAAAGTACCACCAAAAATATTTCTAATTTTTTTTTACATTTGTGTTTTTGGAAATTGTAGCTCTGATTGGGTTGCGTATCTTGCTACATGCCTGTGTTTTCTTTTTTTATGTTGGACAGACATCATGCCTAGTTAGGATTAGAATTACAGAACATATGATATAAGAAACAAGTGTTTTTCTAATGCATTATTTAAACACACTCTAAAACATTCTACTGCTAAATTTTCCTTCATTGTTATTGATAAGATTGGGTATAATAGAATGAATAAAGCTGGATAGCATGATATTTTAAAGAAAAAAAGAGAAAGCGTGGATAATTGGGTTGGGACATTATTCACACCAGGGTTAAATGAACATTGATAATTAAGAAATGGACAGGGAGCTTGTATTATATAAATGCATTGATGGGATGCAGCTTCATATCACTGATGAAGGCAGTTGATGCCAAGATTGGTCTGTTTTGCTTTATACCATCTTTTGGAAGAATGGTATTTCTTGAATAAATTTCTGTAAACTTCACGATCCTGTTGAGTGATGGCTAGATTTTGACATTGCTTTACTATGTTTTCTGACCATCACACCTTGCCGTACTTGCAAAGCTTCTGTTGGTAAAGATTACAAATACACCATGAATGCCTGTGGACACAGGTGACTGCAATTGCTGAAATCAGTGCAGTCAGTAGTCACTCATTTTGCACAGCTACTGATGGCCCACTGACCTGTGCAAGCATTCTGGGAAGTGCTTTCTGGCACTAATATCAACATGTCATATTATTAATTACCTGTTCATCAATAAAAACAACTGCAGGTCACCTAAACCTCACATTCATTCACTTATCCCTTTTCCATCACAGCCTTCAAAATGCCAATGGCTGCCATATTTTTCTCTCAACAGTAAAATTGGCCTGAAATGAAAGAAGTCAACTTCTAGATAAACTTAATAGAGTAAACAGGAAACACCTTCAAAAAAATTAGGAAAATAGCGAACAGAAGTAAAAAAAAAATGTTACCAGAGAAATGCAGACAAGGGCACCACTAGAAAGCTCATAAAACATAAAAAAAGTAAAAAAAAACCCTTAACATGCATTTAAAAACAGGCTACATGAGAGTGCCATTAGGAAGCCAGTGAAGTGTGAAGAAAAAAGTACATCATGGCCATAACACTGTCAAAACTTAACACTTTAGCTCAAATTTCAACACACCATCTATGTGCCACTACTACCTTTGACATTAAATAGTCCAACTTAGACCCAAAATGCAATGTATAAAAACAACTGCAGAACATTTACAAATGAAGCTGCACAACATCAGACAATAGCTGGCATTTTTCCTCAAATGATGACCCTGAAGATGAATACCAAATTTCCACACAGTTAAAGGTTGTATACCAACATACATTCATACATACATACATAAACATTGCCTGTACTGTTTCAGATAAACCCATGCTGAATACAGTATATAGGTGCAGGAGACTATGACATAATACTGATGTAGTTTTTTCCAGTTACATATAACACTTTCGGTGTTCTGCACCATTTTCCTTCTCTCACTTTTTGTTTGTGACTAACCACTCCGGTGATGTGCCCTGCCAACCAAAGGGATAATTAAAGTTTTTCATCTCTGCTCTGCTGTGTTGTAAGTTGGGTTTTTCACTATCTCTTTGTACTTACTACCTACCTTGGCAGTTATTTTACAGCTTGTGTCCTCGTGGTCTTTAGCATGTTATGTAGGTGCATATCTACACGGACAGATATTTGTCACTGTTAGTGTCTTATGGACATCAGTGTAGCCAAAGTGGTGCAGTGGTTAGCATTGTTACTTCCCAGCAAGAGGTTCTCCGGTTCAATCCTCGGCTGGGGTGCCTTCTGTGTGGAGTCTGCATGTCCTCCCTGTGTTTGCTTGGGTTTCCTCTGGGTGCTCTGGTTTCATCCCAAAGACATGCTGCAGGTGGATTGGGTACTCTAAGTTGGCCCTAGGTGTGAGTGTGTGTGCCTTCTGTGGAAGGTTGGGTGCCAGGCTGGCAACTCAACACTGTAAAACTCCACTGCCAATCATGAACAGACAGGTGATCTGCTGTGGTGACCCCTAACCTGGAAAAGCCAGAAGAAGTATCTTATGGACATCAGTGTTTTATTTTGCCTTGCCGCTTGTCATAACTAATGATGCTGATCTCTGTTTGCTTAAGTTGCATTATCTAGTTTAGCTGTATAGTGGAATCACCCATGACTACTATTTTAAATTGTAAACACTAGTCACTATATGCTGAGACTTATGTCTAAATATTAATCATCTGTATTATAGTTACTATGGCTGGAGTGAGGGTCATTTTTGTGTGTTCTCTATTACATTGTTAAATGCTGAAGCCGGTTAGCCAAGTTAGGTTCCAAACTTATATGGTTTACCCAACAATTGATGGTTGACTTATAAGGGTTTTGCTTATATTTACCTAATATGCACTGCTGATAATGTAAGCTAATTTTATTGTATTGTCATGCTTTCTGTAACTAACATGATGCACAACTGTTACTGCAACATATTGTTGATATTAGACACTCGGTGCATTTCGTTTAGGTGTCTCTAGACTGTCCATTATAAAAACTGTCTCTTTACCAGTGTTAGATTTGTAGTACATTTTGCTTGCCTGGCACTGTATGTATGCTGCATGCCTATGGATTTCAATAGTGTCTCCTTTTCTACTTTTATATACACTTCTAACTTATATATTCCTCCATTGTATGCCTTTGTCCTTCCCAAATGTATACTGCATAATTAACCTTATCTTTCTAGGTACCTGATCACCCTTTCTACCTCAGCTCACCCAGGAAATACACCAGTATAAATGGTATAATTTCAGTCACTCCTACACAAAGTGTACTTCAGTGAAAAATGGCCCTTCAAGTGCCTATGTATGTTATTAACAAATGAAAATATCTAACCTAAGAATATAAAGTTTAAGGTACACTGAATATAACAAATAATAGACACTTAATGTAAATCCCTTAATAGACACTTAATGTAAATCCCTTAAGTAACATCAGTTGTAAATCACTAGAATGCTCTACTCACTCTCCTTATTGTTACTCTGCCACTCTTATCTTTCACTTTTACTCTGATAACTTAGTATTATGGAGGCTGAAACACATCGATTTTACTTTCTTACAATTTTTCACCACATCCCTTACTTTTTTGAACTCCTCCACTCATTTTCCCTAAGCTCTCAAGACTTCTTTTCTGATTTCAATCAACAGTTCTTTTTTATTTTATCAATAGTCTCTTCTAATTTTAAGGAATAGTTTCTTCTCTCCTAACTACCATAAATAAAGACGGCTATAATTCATTAGACAGTGCTCCTTACTTACCATAATCTACTTAACAAGCTACTCTTTATGACAAACTCACAGAATGTTTTCTGGATTCACAAACATGACTAGTACACAGTCCGAGTACATGGTCCAATAGGGTCTACCCCTACAGGAAGCAATTGATTACTTCAACTCTACCTTCCTAGCTATACTAAACTATCAGGTCCCCAGCAGAATTATACATGTTAAATCTAACTAAGCCCCATGATTAACAAATGAAACACAATCACTACTTAAATCTGTAGACAAGGCTTGGGCAACCTGGAAGAAAACAAAATCCCAACCCACTCTATAACTCTAATTAACTCTCTCATAAAACCAGGAAAAACTACCACTCCCACTCCTAACTCCATGAATGACACCAAGGACATTGCCTCCCAATTCAATCACCACTTCACAGAATCCATCTTAACACTATCCTCCCAACTACCTAAAAACAGCCCTACATATAACCCAACCAAATGCCCTGGCAACATTCCATCCTTTACACTCTCACCCGTTCCCACCTCAACAATTAAAAAACACCTCCTAAAACTGAAACCTACCACCCTTACCACTGACAATCTGCCAGCCAACTTCCTAAAAATAGCTGCTGAATCCTTATCCTACCCTATTTCTAGTCTTATCAATTGCTCCATACGAGAAGCATATGTCCCACAGCTATGGAAGGTAGCATACATTATTCCAATACATAAAGGTGGAAACTTACGAGTACTCAAATTATCACCCCATTGCCATTCTACCCCCCTTATCTAAAATATTAGAGAAATGTATACATTCTCAGGTAACACAATTCCTAAACTTCCACCATCTCCTCTCCCCCACACAGCACGGCTTCGGACAACACCATAGCACAACCCCCACTCTGCTTTCCTTCACCAATCTGATCAACCAATACAGAAATAATAATAACTTTGTATCTGCAATATTTCTAGTCCTCTCCAAAGCTTTTTACATGGTTTCACGTTCCTTACCACTAGACACCCTGACATCCCTGTCCTTTGCCCCTTCTGCTAAAGCCTGGTTTAAAAGCTGTCTGCCAAATAGGTAACAATCTGTCCAATAGCAAAGTGTACTATCCCCCTTACTCCTAACTGCCATAGGTGTATTACAAGGCTCCATATTAGGCCTACTTCTTTTCTCCATATTTACCAATAATCTCCATACCACCACACAGCATGCTTCATTTATACAATACTCTGACAATTCAACTCTTATCTGTTCAGCTCCATCACTTCCTACCCTACAACAACTCACCCAGGAATCCTTTAGTTCTGTGGAAAGTTGGATCACTCAGATCCAACTTATCCTAAACCCTAATAAAACCAATTTACTACTTTTCACCCCCAACAAAACCATTCCACCACTCTATCCTTCACCATCTCCTCCAAAAATGGCACTATTATGTATCCCTCTGACCATACCAAACTCCTGGGTGTTGAAATTGATAAAAATCTACACTTCAACATCCACATTTCACAAACTATCAAAAAAGTCCATAAAAAAATGGGAACACTATATAGGCACAGGAAATCCCTCTCGAAACAAGCATGGATTACCCTAGCCCAAACTCACCTCTTGTCTACCTTAATGTATGCTGCTCCAATTCTTACTCAGCTTAGAAAACTTGACCTTGACAGACTCGAATCATGTTATAATAAAATCGCCAGGTTTGCAAACAACTCCACCTTTAGAACCCACCATTGCCAGGCTCTAAGGGAACTGCAATGGGTGTAACTTTCCCAGCTACTAACCTATCAACAATTAGTCATTGCCTGCAATATGGTAACACATCCAGAAAAAAACCCTGCACTAGGCCAACTTCTCACCCACTACAAATCGTCCTCTCCAATCTTCTAACAAACCCCTCCTCTGTATCTCTAGGGCTAACAATACTACAGGAAAAGCACTGTTCTCCCACTTCACAGCTAGAACCTGGAATAATCTCCCTCCTGCTCTGATTTCTCCCCCTACCTCTTCTCACTTTATAAACTCACTTAGAACACACACAAAGAATAAGCGGCTATGCCCATGTATTATATAAATCCTCAAATTATTCCACTTATATACCTCACTTCCTAATATACCTACTGTAATATATATTACAGTCTAGGTCTTCAACTAATGCTGATTGAATTTGTATACTTATTCTGTTATTAACCATGTGTAACTATTTTTTCCTGTATATATAGGTCTTGTTATGTCTTCTGCTGTTTACTGTATTTTAACATTGAAAATTCTCTGTATAGTGTATTTTAACATATTGTGTAAAATTGTACTTATTGTGGAGCTTTTCTCCCCAGGCCTCCGCTGAAAATGGACCTGTGTCCAGTCGGACCATCCTGGCAAACAAATGTAAAATAAATAAATAAATAAACCTATAGAGAACTTAGAAATAAAGGAAAGCAGCAAACTAAGCTACTGTGTCTTCTTATGGCTTTTCCCAGTTAGGGATCACCACAGCAGATCACCTGTCCACCCATGACTGGCAGTGGGGTTTTACAGTGTCGAGTTGCCAGCCTGGTGCCCAACCTTCCACAGAAGGGGCACACATGCATGCATAACACTGAGGACCAATTTAGAGTGTATAATCCACCTACAACATGTCTTGGGGATGAAACTAGAGCACCCAGAGAAAATGCATGTGACCACAGGGAGGTGTGCAGACTCCACACAGAAGGCACCCCAGCTGAGGATCAAACTGGAGAACCTCTTGCTGTGAGGTGCCAACACTAACCACTGCACCACCATGGCTGCTATACAAAATAAACTACTACTAAGAAATCCAATCAAAGCACTGCAATAACCCACAAAAATTCTGGACAGCTATAAACAATATACTTCTACCAGGCAAAGTCAGTACACCTCTTCCAAACACTACTAATAATTCAGACAATATTGCAACTCAATTTAATAAATACTTTGCGGAAACTATCTTAGCACTGTCCAACAATCAAACCCCCTCACCTATCAGAACTATCAGTACCTCTTCCAATATTAAATCCACCTTCTCCCTGCAACATGTAACTACAGAGATGATTAAAAAACTGCTTAAAAGGCTAAAAGCCACCACATTAGCTGCAGACAACTTACCTGATGATTTCCTAAAACTAACAGCAGGTGGAATAGCCTATCCTATATCAATTCTTATCAATAGATCCATAGGAGAACAGCACGTCCCTCCCATTTGGAAAGCCTCTCATGTTATACCTCTATATAAAGAAGGTAGTTCAACAGATCTAACTACTGTCCAATCCCAATATTATCACCACTGTCTAAAATACTGCAGAGGGTCATTCACATGCAAGTTACTTATTACCTGCATACTAACAAACCGCTAACCAACATCCAGCACGGCTTTTGATCATTTCATAGTGCATCAACTGCTCTAATGTCATTCACCAATAATATCAGCTATCACAGGAACAACAGTAAGTATGTATCCTCTATCTTCCTTGACCTATCACAAGCCTTTAATATCATTTCTCATGGAAAACATCTAGACGTTCACTCCAAACTAAACGTTTGTCAATCTACCCTTGCCTGGCTCCAGGATTACCTTACTGGATACCAGCAAGCAGTTTATTGGCAACAATCTTTATCACACCTTCAACCAGTGACTCTAGGTGTCCCTCAAGGCTCAGTCTTAGGACCACTACTATTTTCAGTATTTACAAATAACCTCCACACCTCAACCCCACAAGCCTCTTTCATCCAATATGGAGACAACATGACAATGATATATGCTGCTTCCTCTATTCAACAACTTCAAAATTTAACACAACAATCCTTTCTAGCAATTGATACCTGGCTTATAAACTCTCGACTCATTTTAACCCCCCCCCCCCAGAAAAACAAACTTACGATTTTCCAACCCACTAAATCAGCCTCACCCACTAACATTTTCAACACTGTATCACTAAACAACACCATCATCTCCCCATCACCACACACCAAACTCTTAGGAGTCAAAATTGATTCCAACTTAAAATTTGATATTCATGTTTCCCAAAAAGTAAAAGAAGTACACAAAAAACTCAGAATGTTGTATAGGAACAAACACTACTTCACTAAAAGTAGTAAAGTTACCATTGCCCAATCTTACTTAATCTCTACACTGCTGTATGTAGCTCCCATACTCACAAATCTGAAAAAAAAATCAGAGATAGCAAAACTTGAATCCTGCTATGACAAAATTGACAGATATGCTACAAACTTACCAGTTAGAGCTCACCATTGTATAGCACTCAAGCAAGTCAACTGGCCAGAGCTCCCCACCTCCTTCACTACAACCAGTTAACCAAGGCTCATAAAATCCTCTATGAAACTGAGAAAACACCTGCACTACAAATATTACTTCAGCCATATGCCACTAACAGAACCCTATGCAACAAAAGCAAACACCACATAAAAATCATTACAACCAAAAATCAAGCAGGAGATTCTGAAATGCACTACTGGACAACATTACAACTATTACATCACTAGCCCAGTTTAAAACAATGCTAAAATCCCACTTATTCAATAAATGGTTGTGTCCTTGCTCAGCTCCAGATTAACCTCTCCCTCTGACTATGCTACCACCTTTGCTGTACTTACTGACTAAACCATCCCTCTCTGTCTGTTCTATTACCTGTGCCTATTACACAGTACAGTACCACTGTAGAGCTGATGACATATCAAGACTAGATATTTCAAGTTCTTTGCAAACTATATTCAGAAATTGTATAATGGCATATTGGTCTCTCTGTTTATTAGCACAGAAATGTATAATGATGTAATGTCTCTCTAGTTATTATTTAATCTTTTGATTCTTGTTGATTTCATTAAAACGTATTGGGTATTATCTTAACTTAGTAATTGATTAATTAGTCTTTATGTATGGCTGCTTGTCCAAACTGTGTCTAAGCTAGTGTTTTAACTTCCTGTCCTATGTATACCACTGATATATTGTATTTCTGTATGTTCAATGCGGATGTTTTCTCTCTGGGCCTCCGCTGAAAAAGGATATATGTCCAGTCGCACTTTCCCAGTAAACAAATGTAAAATAAAATAAATAAATAAATAAATATTCCAGGTTCTAGTACTGGCATGACATGTAGTACACTTTAGCCTACTGGAAAAGGTTGTGCTACTCCTAGTAGCTGGCAATCAGTGAGGTGCATATGCAATATCCAAGAAACAGAGCATTCACATTTGGAATACATGGTACTCAGTGAGTGTTTTCTCAGAAGGTACTCCTTGTATACCAGTGTGCTGTTCTCTTCATAACATCTTGCCTCATTATAACATAATCAGTGTGACATTTGACCTCTAGGTCAGCAGGAGAATATGTCTGAATCCACAGGAACATCTGCTGTTGTCTAATATGTGCCATTTGATGATCACTTCTCACTGTACCAAATTTGTGAATTCTTTTTTTTTACACAGCCATTTTTTATAGGTTTGAGAAACTTTATGCATCTATACAAACTGTTCACTTGTACAGCAAAGATACACTTATACACATTAAGAATAGAAAAATCCCCCACCATGGCAGTCTATTTAAAACAATCAATGTATTTTTTTTCTAAATAGAATGCATTTTTTGTTTATCCTCACAGAGGTAAGATATCTGTTAATAGCAGTATTGCTCCCTGCTACCAGCCTTGTAGATATGGATACATTGTTATTGTTATTTGTAACTAATTATTTAATCAGGTAACTCCACTATGCACAACTTTTGCTTTTCAGGGATGATTCAGAACAGCACACTGTCTGGTTGAAAGATTTGCTAAGAATAAACAGTAGATAGATGGAGCCTGGGAGAATAAAACCAATGACTACAGTATGATGCTTATTAGCAGTTCATAGCTTTAATCCTCTGAACTACATTAAACATATTATTTTGGGAGATGGACTTCACATTTCTGGATGAGGAAGTGGGATGTTAGAACAGGAATTATACCTGTCACTTGGGTCATTTGATAACAATGGCATTGACCATACAAATGTTTTTCTTGAGGTGCACACACGCACACACACACACACACACACATGCACGCACATGCACGCACACACACACACATATGCACATTAGAAATGCATAGTGAAGCTCACATAATCATGCCTCTAGCACAGGCTGATTATGATGATGTCAGTGTGGGTGAGGACACAGTGAAATGAAGGCACAGCTGTGGTCTCTAGCTGCATGCACACTGCCTGCTGCATTGTGCAGACTGGCACACAATGCTGCTGCTCAATGAAAAGGAATAGTCATGGCTGTAGGCAGAGCAACTGAGTACAGACTCCACCACATACCAGTGTACCCTCTACAGTGTGCAGTGTAGTGTAGTGTAGTGCACATAAAGTGGCCATGCAGTGCAACAACCCTCATCTGCACCCCACTATCCTGGGCACAGCTGTGCACAAATCAGGCCCTGTTCTATCTAGCTTGGAAAGGAGCTTGCTGTATGGCACTTGAAGGTAGTATGTGGCCCATGTGCATGCCTCTCTAGCATAGTTAATTCTAGATGTGCATGGATGGCAGGCCTATGCAACCAGCTAAAAGGAAGCTCTTGTGCAATACACATATGGAATGATGTGAAGCAAGGGCTGGACATTTGGCACAGAGGAATAAAGCTCTGACTTGTTAATGATCTGCTCCCTATGCCAAGAGCACAGGGTTTGAATATTTCCAACTTTATTTGTCTACTATGTGACCTTGAGCAAGTCTGTTAACCAGACATTGGTATGGGGCAATTGGAAATATTGATAGGCTCCTTAATGATCTCCTTAACTGCATATCTCATTATTACTTATGAATCTGCAGTCACTGCAGGTCTCTCCTTAGGCACTATACATCTTTCCGATGGCATTGCAATGCTCACTGTTTACAATACACAACCGAGGTGTGCAGCAGGCTAGATATTTAGATCAACTCTGCATGTTTAAATCCATACTCAGTGTACTGTAGACCATGTGCTTCAAGCAAGAGACAGCCATGATACCATCAGCCAGGTATCTGAACAACCACCCATTACTGTAAATATATGCTGGTTGGATTACTGCTCATGCATGGTGCCATGCTTGTTGCTACATCGCTGCTATACATGAACAAGGCTGCAAATATCACATCTAGCCTTGAGGTCTATAGCAGGTCCCTTTGTTTGTTATGCCTCATCTGTCTAGCCCTACACAGCTATGTAGTGTATGTGATGGCATGATGTAGGGGGAGGGGAGAACATAAGTCTGATTATCAAGTAATAACATGTTCAATAGTTAAGTCTAAATTTGTGAATGTTCATTAATTCACGTTATAAAATGAAAATGCAACAGTTCAAATCTGATGATTGTCACTATATGCTGTACCATTCCCAAGAAAAAAAATATAAAGTGCCTGGCCTGTAGGGCAATCTCCGACCCTGCCCTAATAGAAATGCTGCACATCTGTAAATCAAATGGTACAAGAGTCACTTGCTCTAAGAACCTCAACCCAGCCTGTGACATTAACAGAACATTTTGGGGAGACAGATATGTCTCCCAGAGACTGCCACCTCTCTGGAATAGACTTCCTATTCATGTAAAAGAGAGCTTCTCACTAACCCTGTTGAAACCCAACTTAGATAATTGGATGGGAGACCACAGATTTGCCGCTGGGGTGGCACCCATGTAGCTCATGGACAAGGGTAGCCAGTGTTGATCACATACCTGCTCTGTTCATAAATTAATTTGGTGAACTACCCAAAATGAACAAATGGGAATACTTGGGATTAACATGGCTAGGCTTGTAAAGGTGCTAGGGCCACTAGCCTAGTAACCTCCTATGAACCTATGAACCTATGAACCTACTAATACACCACAATTTATTTATCTATACTTTGTTGACCAGGTTAGTTCCACTAGGCCAATGGCCTATTGTATGTGAACACCAGAGGTGATATTCATACTGACTAGGAGAAATCAGACCAGGGCACCAGGGAACTTTCCCTACTATTTTTGATAAATGTCATGGGATATTTTAAATCCACTTGAGCTACTACCAACTCAGACATATGCGGCCTAAGTTTAACTTCTTATCCAAGGGACAGCATGCTCAGGAGGGCAACACTCCTCCCCCCATGCTGCACTGTAGTATCAGTATTGCAAAAATGAACCTAACTACATGACATGGGAATAGAACCCATCACCTTCAACCTCAAAGATAATGGCACTAGCTGTTGAGCTACTGAGTCTGCTATATTGCAAGATAGTTATGTTTAGAGGGGCTGTGGTCTCAACCAGAGCTACAGCATGGTCAAATGGGGCCCTAGACAGGGTAATGGATCAGCCACCCCTTTGAAGCACCCCTTTCCAGCCATTCCAGTGTCCCATTACATGGCTATTTCTTCCCAGATACCACAAACACTGCTCAAACCTGTTAGTGTGCGTATTATTTTCTCCTTTACTTCTACAATTTATTTTAGATTATATAGCACAATCACTGATGCCCATTTGCTTAACAAAACAATAGTCTCAGAATGAAAACAAACTTGGCATGAATAGTAAGCTTCTCTGCCCTTGAAACTACATTAATTGAAACTGCGTTGAAACCCACTTTCAAAGAAAATGCATCTGGCCAATGGCAGATTAATTAATTAATTAATTAATTTATTTATCTACTGACAATTGATTAAATCATTAAGTTTACCTTTGGACTGTTTTCAAACCATAGGTCCCTGACACACATTTTTTGGACCATGCATACATGCATGTGTTCTTTAATGCACCATCCTGATTGTATTAAATTATATTCCACGTATAATACAGCAAAACTTGTAAGAGCATGTTTTAAATTTGTAGATTTGAACATTTTTCCAGTAACAATGAAACAAAATGTATGAACCAATAATGACAAAACTACCCATTACAGAACATTTCAACCACAAAAGGCCACTCAAACTTCTGTCATTACAAGCCACCAATATCAGTCAAATACACAATCTCTGCAGAAGTAAAAGTCATCTGAATAATTCCACATTTTAAAATTCTGTAACTAATGAAGAGGTTGCTGCTGGCAAACAACTTTACATTTCAGTGTTTCATGTACAAATTCAGTGCCTGCTGCCCTTGAAGAATAAACTGCCCATGTTACATTAAATACAAATGGCAAGCTGGTAATATTGCAGTAGGAAATGGTTGTGAGATCAGTAACAGGTTCATATTTACTAGGCATTTCATCCAAAGGAGAACACACACAGGAGTGTAATACTGCAATAGGGAATGGTTATCAAACCAGCAACAGGTTCACGGTTACTAGGTATCTCATCCAAAGGAGGACACACTCAGGAGTATAATATTGCAATAGGAAATGCTTGTCAAACCAGCAACAGATTCATAGTTACTAGGTATGTCATCCATATAAAAGGACGCACTCAGGGGTGCAGTACCCCATCCCCTCTCAAAGGGGATATGTCAATATCATCACTTCATCTAAATGGTGGAAGTAGAATTCACAACCTTCTGCACCAAAGGCAAGTATGCTACCTGCTGTGCTAGTAACACTTCTTTTAACGTTTATAGCACAAATACTGATTATGACCATTTGCTAAACAAAAGTTACACACTGAAAACAGACCACATGAGAAACAGTAAACTTCTCTTCCCTTGAAAGTCAACATTCTTTGAAAAGTCTCAACACCCTTCTACTAACTCTCTGGTAACACCTTCACAGAGTAAAGGTAATGTAATACATGTTTTAAGCACATTTTCATTTGTTTTTAGTCAGAGCAAATACACAGAAGTTGCACCTTACTTGAAATATGACATTATGAAAAAGCTTTAGCAAGATTGCTACATAAGGTGATTTATTTTAAAATGCATTGCATGCATATTTCTAAGTTTGTGCGATGGAAAACATGTAAACTTGTTCCAGATTTCTAAAGTCAGTTTCCTGCATATCACATCTGGCAGTTGACACAGAGGAAGAAGGCTATGAGCTGATACTTGTAGTCCAGGGTCTGATTTCTTCACTCTCAGTTTTTCTTTTCTATGACACTGAACAGGTCTGTTGACCAGACTGTGCTCTGGGAACAGTTAGGAAACTGGGATAGACTTTTAAATAGTCTCTGGACCACAAGCTTAGCATTACCTATGGACCTATTTATACCATGGGAAATATTTAAAACATTGACAAAACCATTAACGTTTTCTGCTGCCATAAATTTCAATAAAAACCCATATGCACAAAAATAACCCACTTGCAGCTGAAAATGAAAATTACCTACAGCAGTATGAATTTCTAGTATTTAGTGCAGGCATGTATTTCTTATAAAAGTGATTTAATACATCACATACATTTAGGCTTGAATACTGTTTTAGTGGAACCTATGTATGCCATCTAATAGGGTAAGATAAAATACTCTCATCCATGCTAAAATAATTTACATTGTTGAATGCAAGCCATAGTAAGGCAACAAGACTAGCAGACATGTCTTACTATAAACCACTCATAAATTAAATATGATAGATGCACGCCACACAAATCAAGGCAATATAAACAACAGAATACAATAAATCTGTCTCATGCTGGCCTGCATTCCTAAAATAAACGGACATCTCACAGATCAGCAGGGTAAATGGCTTTAGCAGACAATTTCTCCAGACAATAATAAAGAGCTGATCCACTGTTTTGGACGGTTTGCACAGCATATGGCATTCTGACAGCATCCCTGGAGTGCAATGGCCATTCTTCATATGGCATTATTTTCATGTTCTGATTTTACTGCATCATTCAACTTATATGCATCTTCAAGTGCATCTGAAAAACTACTTAATCTGCACTTCCTCTCTGAAAACCATAAGCATGTGTAAACGTTGCAAATGCTATTAGAAATGTTATTTAATTTGTACAGGCAAAATAATGTGAAATACATTAATGAGTCTTGGTCCCTTTAATCAGTAACAGCTGTATTTTGTTTTGGTTTTCATAAGTCTTAACAATAATATATTTTACAAGTCTCATAATTTGGACCTCCATGAAGTATTGTGCCTATTAAGAAGTGCATAAATACTAATCGAGTTCCTCAGTGTGTGTCGACAGCTGCCTTCTGTCAAGAATTTAGTAATCATCTTGCATTTATTCTGCCATGTTGTGGTTTCCTTCAGTACTGTAACTGTGTAATGTTACAGTAAGTGACGGTTAATAGCCTTAAGCATGTCAAGGCTGCTCACTGTATAATTTAAACAGAAAAATGTTTTCTTACAAGTGGTCCATTCTACCTTGCCAAAGTCATTCTAAGCAGATGAGTATGACGATTTAATATGAATATCTGGCACCATTAAAAAACTCATAAACTCATTCACAAGTTTGTAAATTAAACATAATATTACCAAAGTATATCAGCTCAAATGTGTTCTAGTACTTTAATTCCTTTAGTCTCCTTAAAACCTTCATAGATGCAGAAATGCACATACAATAATAACTATTTGCCCTTTTACACAAGAATATGCTGCTGAGTTTTACTTTTTTGCCACTACTCCATATTTAAAATACATATGGTTATATTTCTGACCACATAATCTTTATTAACATTTTAGGTATGAATATACAAACTGCTAAATGAAGAATTCACTGAAGTCTACAGTAAGAAAGACATTACTTTGATTGGCATATGGGATGACTGAAGGCACTGCAGCATTTCTACTTCATTTACTAGAGTAGTCTTGTCAATGGTTGTTAAGCAAATGAATCCTAGGAATGAAAGCACCCTTCTCATTTTTATTTTACTAAGAACACTGTCATTTGTAGTTCTGGTCCCTTGTCTCTTTCTGTGTTCATGGAACTGTGACTTCATTTTTACTACAGCAATTTGCAGATTGTTTAATTATGATGTTGTCTATTTTCTACTGGCTTTTCTTAGACATTTATTTATTATTGAGCAGGTTACCTGCATGCATGTGCAAGCAACCCATCAGTTCGGGGAGGGGCTTTTGCTCTGGCTTTCCATTCCTTCCTGTGTAGGTAAATTTAAATAAAGAGAAAATGTAGAAATATATCCTAGGATTTAGAAAACGGTTCACTGCTCATTGTAGTTGCCCAACACAAGTCAGTCAATTCCCACAATGGAGAGAAAATGCAATTCAGAGACAGCTATGGCTGCAACAACAAAGACCTAATTACTGTCTCATTAGCATGTCTCTGAATCTCACCCTAGCCAACACTAACTCTGTCAGACCTGGCAGCACTAGAGCTCTCCCTAGAGGTCTATGCATTGTGTTGGCAAAGGCACCACCTTGCACATACACACACACACACACACGTGCACACACACACACACACACACACACACACACACACACACACACACACACACACACACACACACACACACACAAACACACACACATGATCACACTGGCCCAGATATTCACACACATGTGCACATGTACACACACCACACACATGTACACAAACACAAACTAACATTTATATATACAGATATTCACATGCACAAGCACACACACACACACACACACACACACACACACACACACACACACACACACGTGCGCACGCACATGCACACGCACACACACACACGCACACACGCGCACACACACACACACACACACACACACACATCAACAAACAAGCAGTCCCAAATTCAATCACAGGCAAAGAAACTCAACATTGACTACATATATGATACAACACACACACATCCACATACATGCAGGCACATGCACACACACACCCACCCACACACACACACACACACACACACACACACACACACACACACACACACACACACACACACTCACATCAACAAACAAGTGGTCCCAAATTAAATCACAGGCAAAGAAACTCAACATTCACTCACATATATGATACAACGCACACACATCCACATACATGCAGGCATGTGCAGACACACACTCACACACAAACACACACGCACAGACACACACACACACACACACACACACACACACACACACACACACACACACACACACACACACACACACACACACTTTCATACTTTTGATACTTCACCTGAGATTCTATGATTCCATACAACAACTATCCAGGCAAACACACACGCACACATTCATGCAACTTCATTCAAGCCCCAACAGACAAGCACACACATAGACACATACGTATATGCACACATTAAAACCACCCACTCCCATGTCTTTACTGAACGTACCTGCATCCCGAGTATTCCATAAGAGTGAATGGGTGGCTGTCATTTTTTTAAGGTGGTCAATTTTTCCTTCAAAAGAGAAATTTTAAGTTGCTGGCATGTCTGGGCATAGCCCATGGCTAAGTAACAGAAGCCACTCCCCTGGAATGCTGTATTTTCATGCAGATCTGCCTATATATCAGACCTCCATGATGAGGCCCCCATGAGCACCCCAACAATATGGCTGTCTAAGAATCAGAAAGACTTATGGTGAGGCACAAAATGTCCATCCTATGGCTGAACTTTCACAGTAAGTATTTTATATTCCCAGCCATGATTCATACTAGACAGTGCAGTGTAAGCAAAATGTATGGAAATACAAATCCTAATTCAGAAACAGATAAAGTCAAACACAAATACCGGGTGTAGAGCGGAGCGAAATATCAACACTCCAACGCTTCTGTATAACAGTAGGTACAAACAGTTCTATTCAACGCCAGCATATAAAACACTCGGATACTTCCGTACGAAAGCAGATGCAAACAATTCTGTTCAATGCTAACATGTAAAGCAAGTGTTTGAAGAGCTGAAACTTCAGGATACCATCCACGAAATCCACAGAGTCCAATAAAAGATAAAAGATAAAATCTTTATTGCGTGCACATAAAACTGGTGAGCGCTTTCGCTAATAGCTTCATCAGACCAATAGCAGTTACAAAGGCAGATTTAAATACGGTCTGTGGCGGGAAGCAACACCCAACCCTTAAAGTGACATTTCTAAAAACACATATTGACGTTTAAAACCCATCATCATAACATCAATAAGGTCCACTCAATTCAAAGACCTTATAAATATATATAAATATATCAAAATATAAAAACGACATCTGACACTCTCGGTTACAAAGACCACATAAAGATGAGTACATAGCAGCATTGTCATTAGCACAGGAGGAGTCGAATTACTACAAACAGTACTACAGCACAAAACAATTCTAACAAAATTGATCAATATAATAAAACATAGAGATATTGTAGGCACAATAAAACATCAGTTATTTGCAAGCAATATCACATACACACACTAATCTTCTAAAGAAGATACATTATAAACTAAAATAAACTAGTGTGGTAACTACTGAGGCCTGGAGGGAGCTGAGTCCAAGGAAAGTACTTGGATTATTAAATTAAGAGCTGATGTTCCACCAGGCTTGAATGGTAAGTTCCCATTAAACCCTTCTTGAGAATGAGGAGGCTCAAGATTTAACTGTCAACAGCTCCCTCCAGGCCTCAGTAGTTACCACACTAGTTTATTTTAGTTTATGTATCTTCTTTAGAAGATTAGTGTGTGTATGTGATATTGCTTGCAAATAACTGGTGTTTTATTGTGCCTACAATATCTCTATGTTTTATTATACTGATCAATTTTGTTAGAATTGTTTTGTGTTGTAGTACTGTTTGTAGTAATTCGACTCCTCCTGTGCTAATGACAATGCTGCTATGTACTCATCTTTATGTGGTCTTTGTAACCGAGAGTGTCAGATGTCGTTTTTATATTTTGATATATTTATATATATTTATAAGGTCTTTGAATTGAGTGGACCTTATTGATGTTATGATGATGGGTTTTAAACGTCAATATGTGTTTTTAGAAATGTCACTTTAAGGGTTGGGTGTTGCTTCCCGCCACAGACCGTATTTAAATCTGCCTTTGTAACTGCTATTGGTCTGATGAAGCTATTAGCGAAAGCGCTCACCAGTTTTATGTGCACGCAATAAAGATTTTATCTTTTATCTTTTATTGGACTCTGTGGATTTCGTGGATGGTATCCTGAAGTTTCAGCTCTTCAAACACTTGCTTTACATGTTAGCATTGAACAGAATTGTTTGCATCTGCTTTCGTACGGAAGTATCCGAGTGTTTTATATGCTGGCGTTGAATAGAACTGTTTGTACCTACTGTTATACAGAAGCGTTGGAGTGTTGATATTTCGCTCCGCTCTACACCCGGTATTTGTGTTTGACTTTATCTTTTATTGCTGCTTTTTACTGGGTGTACTTACTCCGTATAGACCTTTTCTACATTTTCTAATTCAGAAACAGCTGCATAGCTTAGCTGTGGAAGAGTTTATCCTCAGCAAGCACATGTGAATAAGCTATACAGTATAAAAAGCAATGTTCATATAAATCAAAGGCAATTGTACCATGCACAAAAGTGACATTAACAGGAAAGACACTGCTGAGTAACTAAGGGAGATCAGATATTATAACTAGAGACTTGAGCCACCTCTTTACCACACACACTCACACATGTGAGCAGGAACACACACACACATACACACACACACACAGACACACACACACACACACACACACACACACACACACACACACACACACATACGCACACAAAGTCAGGCTACTGTACCAGCAGCCATACAGAGTTATCACTACTGTTGTATCAGTTCTGATAAATGCATGCACGGACAAGTATGCAAAGACTATTCCACCTTCAGAACATCCCAGTATGAGCCTGTAATGTGACCAGACTCTATCATTACTACAGAAAAGAAGAAATCAGAAATACATATAATAAAATTATTTAATGATACTTGTGTGTGTGTGTGTGTGTGTGTGTGTGTGTGTGTGTGTGTGTGTGTGTGTGTGTGTGTGTGTGTGTGTGTGTGTGTGTGTGTGTGTGTGTGTGTGTGTGTATATATATATATATATATATATATATATATATATATATATATATATATATATATATGAATATATTCACACACACATAAATAAATACATATATACATTTCTTGTTGCTTTAATTTATAACCTTTGGGTTGCCCAAACAAACCCAAATCTCTATACCTTGACAGTCATCAGCCATTGTTGGTGTGGTATGTTGAGTACTGAACTCTTGATAAGGTGACAAGTTGACTTATGAATTCTGAATCACTACTCTTAAAAATAACTTGAAGCTACTGAATGGTTTGCAGTTGCTTTGAAAAGGCAGGCTTTCAGGAATCAGTACAGTGATTGGTCAGAACTCTATGGGCATGAGCGATCATTTGGATACAATAGCTCAGTCCAATGGTTTTGATAATTTGGCACTGTGATAATCTCCTGTCACACATTACAGTATCCAGTCCCACAGAAGCCTATTCACATTAGTACTGATGTTCCATATGATGATAACCTGCTACACCACACCTGGGTGCCCATTCCCAGAGGTTACATAAGTCCAACTAATGACATACATTGTGTTTGTGCTCAACAGTGGGAAGTATTGTGAACCACTACACAAACACGAACACTTTAGCAAGTATGTGCACCCTTTATGACTTTGGTATAGATAGATGGTGCCCTAGTATTGTGGGTTATACTGATCTATTAAATCATGCACACTAAATAGTTTGCTGCCTTACAAACTTTTACACTTATGAATTATTCTATTTATTACTTCAGTCAATGGTCTGTAAAGAAATTACAATAAATGTCAAAAGCAACAATGTACAGACTGGCCAAACAAAGGCACCTTATCTACTCTACTCATATAATTACAATGACAACAGTGTTTGGATAAGTTCTAGATTAAACTTCCTGGGGTTCTAGTCTAAAGTAATTCATCTCTGTCATCAATCACCACATAAAATACCTCTCCAGATTTTTACAAAAATTTCCTTAATTATAACAAGTAAGACAATCATAGTTACACAATCATTTAAATGAAATAAAAACAGTGGCAAACAATATACCATGAGGTAACCTTAGCAATATCCAGAATTATGTTGCCTGAGATTTTCAGGCATTTATAAGAACAGTCAAAAAACAGGATACAAGCAAAAAATAATGTTGTGTCTCATGCAGTTATCATCTATTTCATACATATGTCTGAAAGAACACAACACACAACCATAGCACTTGCAATACCAAACATGAATTTTTACATTTCAAATTTAGCCCACCAAGATAAGCAAACAAACAAAAAGAAAGCACAAATATCAAGGCCAAAAAAAGAGCATTTGGTTTTGACAGAAATCGCCTAGCTAATCTACATTAATTTGCATATTTTGCTTAATCAGCTCTACCAGTTCTTCCATCTAAACTATACATAACTCATATCAATTACTTTACTACATCACAATCTGCTAAACCATCCACAAAATACAATCATACAATTACATATTAATACCTTTTTGTCCTATTGCACAAAAGGTGTTAATGATAAATTAATGAAGTACACCATTCATCATTTGCAGCAAGTGCAACTATAAATAAGTACATTTGTTTAGTAGATAGGCCAGATTCATTAACACCTACATCAAGTGTACACTAAGTGTACATGATATGTATTCAAGAGCATCCCAACCACATTTTTTGTGCTTTCTAGTCACTTAGAAAGATTCCACTAAATGTAAATGTAGTCTACATTTTCTGGTAACCTTTACGCATCCCTGGTGATATTTAATGCAAGAAAATCAGTAGGAAAACTAAAATTAGGCTGAAGAAGGTGTGAGTTATGCCTGTGATGTCTGCTCACTCAGAACGGTGTACACTTACCCCGGGATTCATGAAGCTTGCGCCAGGCGCACGCATAGCGTAGGCGTTATAATGCCAAATATGGCCGCCAAGCGATTCAGGTATGATCTAATTCCACGTGCACTACTGGCGTACACCAGATCTGCGCAGCTCCCAGCGTAGGTATGCAAATCACCCCATGTGCAGTGTTGCACCATGCAAATGAAGGCATATAGCGAGTCATGAAGTGGTGCAAGCGTAGCGTAAGCCCACGGAAATGTAAACCAAAAAACACGGTTTACATTTTCCCAAACATAACATCGGAGCTATGGAAGAGGGCCAGACCCAGGTATCACAACGTGAACATATGCCAATGGCGAAATACACAGCCAATGGCATAAGAAAAGATGCACAACACGTAAATAACAACATTTAATGTCATGTCCACAGTAACGCACAGCAGAACCGCAGGGCATGTGTGCAGAAGCTGTAACATAAAGAAATAATATAAAAATGTCATAAAATCGCAACGTAATAGAAATCAGGTTTACAGCATAACACACAATGGTAGGCATGGAACACCACAACCAAGGTGCAAGGGTTGCTAAGGGCTTGCGATAGAGTTCGGCGCGGTAACTATGAATTAGTAGTCAATGCCATGCAAATGAGGCAGATAATACTGAATCGCAAATGTTCCACTGGAGGAAGGTTGTACCATACGGCGCAGTGGTATAACACCGATGAGTGGCTCAGAGGAGATACATGACATCAGCAGAGGGGTGTGCCACTGTAGCACTAAGCACATTGGAGCATTGCAAATCTGGCCTGTCCATTGCTAAGCAAAGCTGCAGGATAGGGGTGGGGAGGAATCGTTTAGCTGAGAGCACACATGGTGGCCAAAAGCACATGTGTATGAGGATGAAAACATGCCTGAAACCCAGTAATTGGACGCACGCGCCGCAAACAATAGCAGAAACAGGAAGGTCAGGGGAAGGAAAGGAAATGCGGAAGTAGGATAATTGGTGTACTAATGAGCAATCAACACCAATCATCCCACGAAGGCCAATCGACGGCAGCTGACAGGTCCACTTGCAGAAACCTGCAAAACAGGATATGGAAGGCATGTGAATGCAAAGAAAGGAGGGGAGGTACTGGATTGCAAAGATAGGAGACCTGACACAGCAGAGCAAAGCAAACCGACAGCAGACCGGCAGTAGCACACATAACGCAAGATACGTCAGGTCCAGGAAAGCACAAATGAAAGTAGGCTGCAGGATGCACGCCAGAAAATGGTGGGTGCAACGCGCAGAAATGTAAAGGGAAGGTCAAGAGGTAATCCATGGCAGGCAAATGTAATTCAACACCAAGGGCACCACAATAGGAGTTCCGGCAGTAAAACACATAAAATAACCTGTAGCTACGAACGTACATACACACCTCATTACATCATCGGTGTTCACAGCACAATAGTATTAAGTGTGTAAGCACCCAACACACACCTGTGTATTCCCAAACACCGCACCATAGGTGTAAACACATGGGTAACTTTTAAAATGTACATGTTGGGAGCTGCCATAGCTGTGATTCATCAGCATGTGTTAGAGACTGACGGTGTTGTGGAGGATGATGCCGACAACCACCGCAGGCCTCGGAGGAGAAGGAGAGTGTTCAGACCAAGGGTAACCTACCAGGGGCTACATGACCTGAAGATAGTAGAGCGTTACAGGGTGGACAGAGACATCTTACAGCAAATAGTGGAGCTGTGCCGGCCACGCCTGAGAACCAGAAACAACAGAGGGGAACCCATACCAGTGGACACGAATGTATGTGTAAGCCTGCGAATACTGGCCACAGGCACCTTTCAAAGGCCAACTGGAGATATAATGGGTATCTCACAGGCATCAGCATCCAGGGTACTACACCAGTTCCTGGATGCCATGTTACCATATGCCAATGAGCAGATATACTTCCCCAGAACTCAGGAGGAGTTGGCCAGCAATATGCGTCACTTCCACCGTGTGGCACAATACCCGGAGGTACTGGGTGTGATAGACTGCACGCACATACAAATCAAGTCACCACCCAGTGAGCAGGGTATGCGCTACATAAACCGCAAGGGATTCCACTCCATCAACTGCCAGGTCATGTGCAATGTCCAGGGCATTATTATGGATGTGTGTGCTGGCAGCCCTGGAAGCTACCATGACTCCCATATCTGGCATGCCACACAGCTGTATCAGGTATTTGTCAGGGGGGACATCCCACATGGCCATCTCGTGCGGGATTCTTGCTATGCTCTGGATCCGTGGATGATGACTCCCATCAGAAATGCACACACACCCATGCAAGAACGCCATAATGAGGCACACGCACAAACCAGAATCATCATAGAGCATGTGTTCGGGATGCTGAAATCACAGTTCCGGTGCTTGGATACATCTGGTGGAGCCTTGCAGTACTCTCCAGGCACGTGTGCCCACATAGTCATAGTATGTGCCATGCTACATAATATGATCCTGCGGAAGCAGCTGCAGCAGGGACAAAATGTTGAAGGCCCTCATAGCCCACCACAATTGCCAAGGCCAGTACAGGCACAGAGGGATTCAGACCATGAACACACTGTGCCAGCCCCAGTAGGCAGACGTAGGCGTGCCCAATATACC
Organism: Protopterus annectens; assembly: GCF_019279795.1. Taxonomy (NCBI): domain Eukaryota; kingdom Metazoa; phylum Chordata; order Ceratodontiformes; family Protopteridae; genus Protopterus; species Protopterus annectens. The sequence goes on from NC_056732.1 coordinate 251,054,770, forward strand.
TACACCTTGGCAAAGAGGGAACGTATAGCACATACACTGACCGTGTAGGCCCCTATGGACTGACACCTCTCCACCTGCACACACAGTAAAATGGATGGCACACAGACATGACCACCTGTAAATTGTAATGTATAGGTGGCCCAATGTGTGACTCCTACATAGGCAGCCCTCAAACATTGTAAACACAACAGCCAGTGCAACACGAAATGCCAACACCTGAACAGTACATGAGTCTTACAGCATATGGTGGTGCTGTGTGCCTGTCACGTTCCCCGCCAGATATATATATATATATATATCTATATATATATATATATATATATATATATATATATATATATATATATATATACATATATATATATGTATATTTATATATATATATGTACACATATGCATATATATAATACAGATAGAAAGGGCAATAGAGGGATATATGGTGATATAGATGGATTCAGCAATATCTGCAAATATGATAGATAATTCAACGACATTCATAACATCTTGGAGGTACAAATAAATAGGATACCACCAACCATGGAATGTGTAACATACCAACAGGCGTAACCACAAGGCTGAAAGACCGATAGAACACAGTACCGGAACAGTACATCCGCGAGTAATAGTATGATGATATGAAGGGACGGTTAGTCACCGCTGACGGTGTCGCGGTCCACGTAGGTACTGTGTTCAACTGTGTCTGTGAGTGCCATAGTCTGTGTAAGTGTGCATTGAGGGTGCCGTGTGCATTTCTGTGTGACTGTAATGTGTGTGTGTGTCCGCAACATGTGTATGTTGGTGCCAAGTCAAAGGCGGACCAGTATGGTAGGTGTGGGTATAGCTTGCCGTAGGCATACGGTTACTACCTGTACCACAGTAGGAGGGACATCCCCACCCTGGGCAGGCATGTCCTGACATAAAACAGTACAAAGGGCAAATGTCCGAGATGGTAGGACATAATTATGTCCCATATATAATGTAACAGTCGTATTTAATAGTTATGCCTGTATGTACGAAACTTAAATGTTACATGCAATATGATAAGTATCCAAAGTCACAACAATAGGTATGTAGTGAGGATAAAAGTATGTGCTACCTGTGTACTGACCGTGGCTACGTGTTGGCCTGTAAACACTGCTTTGTGTCCCATAAGTGTCCAACAATGACCATATGATAAGTTGGCAACCCATGGCAAACTGGCTCTTTTAACAACACAACCACAATGACTGCAAATATCTGGGACAGAAATACAAGGGATAGCTGTCACCTACACATATCCCCTGATATATCGCTGCAATTACGGAGCAAGCTCACCTGCAGATGATATAGAAACCAATTAACAACGGCCCAATGTACAATCCCGTAACACAAGTCTACTAACTGTTAGCTCTCTAATCAGGGACGGAGCCCACACACATATATACGGATTATGTAGAAATGCAAGGCCCACAAACCGTATATGTTACGTACAACCACCAACATCCCCCACACTAGAAACTGAATCAATACAAACTGTAATAGCAGCACAAACATCCAGTCAGTCAATTACATCTGCAGAACACTCAACAAACCGTGTGAGAGACACAATTAAAGGCGACATGCAATATTGCAGGCGTTGTATAATGGAACAAACAGCCATGTTACAGGTATTGATTGCAATACTCCGTTAACAGATGTCGGGATGACAGGTACACCCACATGTTGAACCAAATACTCTACCTGTCACACACAATCCACGGGGGACATGAATCCAAACTATACTTGTCTCCATGCATAGCAGTTGCAGTTACTCATAACAAAACACAATACAGACCGTCTCCCCGAAGGTAGGGCAAATAGACAACGCCCAAGTGGAGAATCAAATTATACCCCATTGTCGCCGCGTAATTGGCGAATGGAGTAGCTGCACAGCTGATATGCAAGTAATTAGTCACTCAGGAACACCAATTGGTGGGAAGAATCCACATGTTTCAGGTATCGACGTATATAAGGATGACTTGCCAGACATTCAAACCGTATGCTCATACCGAAAAACAGTTGAAACACTGTGAGAGAGATAGAAACAAAACGCCGTAACGACAACAAGGTATGTAGAACGCCCGATATGTAGGTTTATGTATAGCATGATCTGTATTAATTAGTTTTACTGTATGTATAGCCTGGTTTGCATTAATTAAACGTGTCCGCAATGCATAAAGTGGGGAAAGGTATTGATGTAGTGATGTCTTGCTGAGCATACTAACGCTTGTAGAATCTGTGCGTCCAGCAGTGGGACACAAGGTACACAGCACAGACACCAGAAGGGATGCTACATGAGGCCATTAAACAGAACAATGCCATACAACCCGCCGTCAGTGGTAGAGTATGTCCAACAAGGACGTGCCATAGCAGGGGATAGTATATGTTGATATACTGTCACAGCACGCATGTGTATGGGTAAATAACATTAATGACATATGTAAGGTGGTCCCGCTGAGCAAGTATGCTTTGCGTTATGGGATACTATGTGAAATATGTGTAATGTATAGTATTATAGATAGATATGACAGATATTCTACACAGCATAACAGGCATATCATGCATACCACAGGTACCATCTATTGGTATGTACAATAACAGGATACATATGGCCTGTAGGTATGGGACATAGTAATAGCATGATAGCTAATCTAAATGGAAGGGCTACCAAGTAACCATGCAAAAAGGAGATGTAATAGCTGCACAGGTGCATAGTGGGGTACTATGCAGTCTGTCAAGTCCATGTGTAAGCACAACTACAGTGTTCACACTAGTGGCACCTCTCCAGGGTAGTGTCCTGTGAAGAGCAGAGTGAGGTGTCACCTGCACCACTGCACAGTAGAGCCACTGCAGTGATCTCAGGGCTGCATGTGTCTCCCAACCACCAAGGGAGGTATCACATGAACAGTGCTACTGAGTGTCCCTGCGTGATGTACAGAGGACTTATGTTCCACAGCATGGTGAGTGTCCTGTTTGGGAATGTAACCCAGAAGCACATCCCACTCATTGTGGCGTGTGTGCACATATCCATGAGCATGTTGCTCACAGTGGCCTCTGCTTATCTTGCGTATGAGGAGTATATCCATCAATAATGTTGTGGACATGGGCCCTGTCTGATCAGCAGAGGTCACCCCTGAGTATGTAGTATGCAAATGTGTACAGATGTGGTGTCCGTAGTGCAGCCGCATATTTAAACTGTCAGAGCTCAGTAAACGTCATGGCGTGTTAATGTTGTGGCATGTAAAGCTGTAGCTTTTGTGTAAGGTACACCCTAAATGGGGTGGTGTACCCTTGAATGTGTGTAGATGTCTTGAGTTCAGAGGTACAATGGGTGCCTATGTACCAGTTACACACCCAGTACAGATAGGTGTGGCCACGTAGGAGGATATCCATGCGACAGTGGCAATACGGTAACCACAGGAGTGGGTGCGATATATGTGTGCACTGCAAACATGTACAATGTGATATGTATGTAGGGGACTACCATCCATGTGATAGTCAGTGGGTGAATGGTGTAATGCAAAGGTGATGTGCATGCACCTTGTGTCATGCAGCTTGATGCCATGATAGTCATATTATGTATCTGTCACAGCGACACCCGTATGGTTGGAGTCAGTATCAGCTGGTGGAGCAATCATGGCGCTTGATATGTAGGGGTTCTAAAGCTAGGCAGGGAAAGTCCCCTGTGCCAGCCTGTTCCACAGGGAAGCATATACTTAACATGAGGGGCCCTGTGACTGAGGACTGTGGTATGCCAAAGTACCTGACATGTAGTAGGTACTATGGTATGCTGGCCTCACTGTGTGTCCTGTCCATGAGCCACATAGCATAACATCCTGAGACACAGGGTACGATGTGCAGGTGGATGTGTATGTTGTCAATACCAGAATGGGGAATGGTGCTGAAAGGCAATGAGAGGACAATGTAGGATGTGTGGACTCCCGTACCATCAGCAACTGCCCTGGTAACTGTATGAAAGGAGTCCACCATGTGTAGGGGCCATGCTCTGGCCTTAACAAGCCCAACCTGGGTGGCAGCAGAGGACGGGAGACCAACAATGTCTCTGAGAATGACGTCCTTGATGATGTGCCCCATAGCCACGCAGAGCAGTCCAGTCAGGTGTGTAGGACTATAGTCCCACTCGTGCAATGTGATGCCACCTGTGTGTAGTGTGATAAATGCTGGTGTGTGCCATTCAGGGTCTACAATGTCTGAAACAAGGCTATTAATGAATATGGTGGCCTAGTGGGGAGACAAGTAATTCAGAGGTTTGTGGACATCACAGCCTGGGATGTTGGAAGGTGACATGGGGCCAGTGTCCCAGGACACATAGAGTGTAGGTCAGTACTGTGTAGGTGTGACCACAGGGACACCACAATGTTCATGTATGGATTGCGGCCCTGTAGTGAGTGAGAGGGTGTACTGCCAGCATTGAATCCATCCTCCAGCATGTTGCCAACAATACCTAGGTCTGCAGTGTTCCTGAGTGACTGTTTTATGTGACAGCAGATGTGGGTGTTGCCATCGAATACTGACATACCACCATAATGCCTGGTGGTACACCCTGGAATGTGTGGCAGTCATGTTTACGTAGCTAGTCTTGGAGTATGTGATGAGGGACCCTGTGGCCCCACCATGGCTGACCAGTGAGCCACCCCACACATGGAAATGTACACTACTGTGCAACAGCCTACACCTGTTGTTGTACATCATATGTCCGTGGAACATGACCACCAGAGTGGCGTCTGTTATCTGGTGTGCACCACCATGGCTCTGTGTGGAATAGCATGATCCATGCAGTTGTGTACATGCTAAGTAAGTGCACTGGGGTATGTGTCAGCATTTGTATGTGCATTGTCCATCTGCATGGGTGTCATGATGTTAACAACCGCTGTCAGCAGACGTCTGTAGTAGGTGTAGTAGTACACAAGTACTGTGTATGCTGTGATGGGTGTGTTGCCGGGATGTGGCTAACAAGGTAGATTAGCATATGTTTGGAATCCACCAATGAGGGGATAACCCCAGGTGTGTAACACCAGTCACATGGTGGTAGTGTTCATGCCAAGGGTAATGTAGGTCTTGGAGGTGGTGTGTATGTGTTGATCCAGCAGCGTGGAGGGTATGACTCATGGATGTGTTGGTACATGAGTGGCTATCCCAGTGAAGTGTGGGGTAGTGTCAGTCACACATCAGAAGTAGCTGAGGCCCACTGTCCACTATACCACCATAGAAGGTATGTTACCCGTGGGGTATGATGTTGACTCTGTCGCTTGTTACAATGTGTATAGCGGTCCTGGACACAGTTAGTTGCAAGTGGAGCACCTCTGATGCATTGTGCTAAGCAACTTGCCAGGATGTGTGCAAAACATAGTGGGATATGGGAACCCCTCAGCTGTGGGTGTGCCGGTCCAGGTATGTGCCTGGAAGGTATGGTCCGCCTATAACCTGTCATTGCAGGTGTGCTCTGCAGAGCCTACAGGCAGGTCCCAGTCACTGCAGAGATGTTGGAGTGGTGCATTATAAGGTGTGCCTTGCCTGCGTGCATCACAGGGGAAGATGCAAGCAATGTGTCACATGACCCTATGTCGTGCATGCCAGTTACCGCCCTGCTGGTGACAGTTATTGGAAACTGTGCAGGACAGGCAGTATAGCAGCAGCAAGAGCCTAGCAAGTGAGCTGTACTCCCAGGGCTGACAGGTGCAAGTCATCTGTGCCACAGCATTGTGTTTGACCAGGACAGTCATAGCGGACAGATACCACATGCCTGTGGAATGACAATAGGAGCATAGGCAACTGTTGAAGTGACACAATCGGTCATTGTACAGTGGTATCATGTCTGGATGAATGCAAAATGCTCCCCAGGGCTAGGCCCACACCCTCAGGGCTATAAGACTGGTGAGCTATTGCATGTCCCTGCACACATAGTCTGTGAAGTGGCATCACAGGGCAGTCACACTAACATGGCGAATGACAGATATATCATACCTGGTGAGGTGTGGCATGGGTGCATAGGTTAGGTTGCAGAAGCAGTTACCCGACAGCAAGATGTAAGCGACTAACGCCTTGTGTAGCCTGCTGTGTGGAACTGCAGTGTGACACCCTACAGAGTCAGCTATGACTGGTGTGTTGTGAATGTTATAACACACTATTGGCTGTATGTGGTGGGCACACATGAGTCTGTGGGCTATAAGCTAGTGATGTTGTCTTCCATGATGGGGGCTACCTCTGGTGCCTACAGTGAGTATGGAGACGTACTGCACAGGTTGTCCTCGTAGGTGTGGCCAGTGGTGTAGATTATGTGAGACTATGTGATGGGTGGGGTACGTTGCGAATGTTACACATCCCCAAATAACTGTCAGGTGCAGTCAGGGTTGGTGACAGCATTACCCCCAGCCATAACTGTCAGCCTCCTGTCCCCAAAATGAGGAACATTAGCCCTCATACAGTGTGACAAATGGGCGAAATGTGGAACACTTACAACTGGCTTACTAACAGCATCAACTAGGAAGGGCATATGATGGCTAAAATAGGCTGGTCTTACGTATAAAACAGATATTCCAATGAATTACTATGATTCTCATCTATCTAGCCATGGCTAGCAGGTAAACTATGTACAACAATGAATGTGTGACAGACCCTTCCAATGTGGAACCTTGAGGAACATGCACCTTTAGAACCCCAAATGAGGTCGTTCCCGTAATGAGGTACACCTGAGAGCTATGGGCCCAGCACGGCTGTAGACGTGCATCCCCCACAGGCTGTAGTGCCGTATGTTGGGAAGTGAGCATTGAATGTGTACACGAGACAATTGTTCTATTGCCACATGTACGACATATCCCTCATATAGACAGGCAGTAGCACTGGTACATGACAGTTGGACATGCCTGCATATACAACAATGTCCCACAGGATATGTGCGTTACGTGTGTACAACAGTTGTCGTACCTTAAGCAAACTGGGAAGTGTGGGACAGCCAGTGTACCTGTGGGAAATGGTGTGCAATGGGCGCTATAGTAATCATTAGCTCATGACATGCTCACATGTTCTGAACAAGTGCCTAGCATGACCATACAATACAGATAGGGTGTTGGATAATATCAACCCACAAGTGGTGATGACAGTCATTTAGGGTGGCACCGCACTATAACCCTGCTGAGTATGGTGTGCATGTCCATGAACCATTAGCACTGTAGATGTTAGCAGTACAGATGTACAAGATAGCACAGATATTTTATTACAAATACCTTTGCATGTCACAGGTGTGTTCCACCAGTGGCCTGTTGACAAACCCACAACTACAAAAGGTGCAAGAGTGACATGTGCACAGCACATCTGTGCCAGATACAGTAGAACAGGGTTAATGTGTTGTACTCCACCCTCATTGTAGCCCATACCACACACACAAATGTTAGGCATCTGTGTATGTAAGGCTGTGAATGGCCATGACCTATCAGCTGAGCTGTGTCAGTGTTGTGCACAACATACAGAATGGGCTGTGTGTGTGAGGTGTGTGACATATGTGCACAGTCTGATGGATGATACCAGCAGTGTCACCGCTAGGTAAACATCCCTGTACCCATAAACTGCTACCTAGGCTGTGGTCAACATTATGGACACTGTGTAAGGGATGGTGCTGTGCAGTGCACCCCCGACATGGTGACGTCTCCAGGCCCCTTAGGTAGTCATCTGAGGTACCCATGTCATGTCAGGGTGCCATCCATGAGCACGGAGATCAGTGGCCAGGCATATGCAGCACTGTGGTGACCAATATTGGATCACATACCACCTGTAAGGGGTAATGGCTATGCATGGATGTGCGATAACAGCCTTCACAATCCACACCTGCACTATGCAGCATGCCGTCTACCTTGCAGAAGGACATTTGCTACACCATGATAATGGACATACTACATGTCCATATCCTGATCTATATGACATATGTCATGGACAGCCACCATCCTATTACTAGGATCGCCACAGGCTGGACAGATCCCTGTGCCATATATGTGACATACTCCCACCATAACATGCAACCCTGTCTATCAAAGCTGCAGATGTCATCCCAGTCATACATGGTGTAATGGCCGCATGGTAGATGTACTATCAACTGACTGCATCAGTAATGTGGCACTGATGCAGCTTGCGGTGGCACAATGGCCATCTGTAACAGCATGGAAACCATGCCCGCACATGCTATGGTTGATGACCATCCCTGCGAATGTCATCTGACTATCCATTGTCCCATGTCTATCACATGTGTAATACAGGTGATCCGTGTCAGGATGTTGAACAGTTGTACAGTGCTGTGTAGATGTATATGGCAAAGCACATGCATGTACAGGTGTCCATGCGTATGTGTGCATTGTCACTGCTCAAGTCCATTCCGGCTGTGTCTGTGTTGATATGTGACAAATGCACAGCATCCAGGTCAACAGTAGTACCGTGGACACATCGAGGCATGTGCAGATAGGTAAGAACACAAGTGCAGGCAAATAGACATGCCCGCAGCAAGACAGCATTTACATGGAGTATGAACACTGTAATGAGGTGACACACATATATGGTGATTATATCCAATGCATAATGGGTGTGACATGTGTGACACAAGCACGTCAGTCATGTCAGTGTCATGGTGCTTTGCAAAGATAACTGTGCAGATGCAGTAGATGTCATAGAAATGTATGTTCAGCAGTATCTCTGTACATCTCTGAAACTGTGACCTGTCACCATCATTATGTTTTACAGATAATGCCCCGTACACGCCTCCCAGCATACACCCACCAGGAGGATGATGTCCTCATCCCACAGCTCCATGACAACTATGACTTGTTGTTCAGCCATGTGCCACAGCATGCCCAGCAGCGGGATGACCTATGACAGGATCTACGCAGGAGGGTGAATGATGTGGGTGGCCATAACCGCACCTACTAGCAGGTGCACAGACACTGCATGGACCTGATATGACATGCAAAACAGTGTGCCACTGCAATCGCCAGGGAACAAGGTGGAACAGGTGGTGGGCCACCAACCCAGCCCCCACTCACACACCGAGGAGCTACTGGCCAGTCTGGGGACACCCAGGGAGCAGCATCCAGAAACACTAGCTGCCATAGTGGAGGTGGGTGTCTCCCAACCAATGAGCCTGGAGTTGCCTGGTAAGTCAGTAATGCACATATGGCTATTATATCCCATGTAGTTGCATGTGTCACTGTACATAATGTAAAGTAACAACATATGCCAAATATGTAGACACACATGCTGCATACTACAGTATGCTACGTTGTGTATGCACACATGTGCATATTATATGCTATTACACAGGTGAATGTGTGCACATGCACAGTGCAACCTGTGGCTGTCATACAGTCATGGATAATGTTCATACTGGTGTGTCACCCCTATACAGGTACCTCTGGCGTGCCGCACAGACATGGGTCCGTTGCAGGTGAGACTGTCATCAGTATCAGGCATGTTACAGTGTAGATCTATTTGCCATGTGGCCAGTTAACACTTGCACACCTGATGTTTGTTCCAGTCATGATATGCAGGTCACACCACCGTGCATTCACACACGCCACCCATGTGCAATATATTCACAAGTAATGATACACAGACTTGAAACCACAGTACTTGTCATTGTGACATGTGTGGTCAGCTGTGCATACAATGGTGGAGGTGTTCTACAATGGAGGCATATGTAGTATGCATTGGAACAACATGTGTAGTATGCACACAGTACAACACAGTGAGCTGTGACATGGGCAGCCCACAAGTGTCACCATTGTATCATATGCCCCTGCATCGGGTGCACACATTGTGATGTGCCACCTGACATGTCCCAGACATGTAGTTTTCTGTCTGCAATATTGTCACACTATCACATGACCTATACCCCATACAACCCGTTGTCTGCATAGACCTGTGGAATGTGACATATCTGACATGTATGGGTGTATATCATGTGGGACCACACAGACATGTGGAGAAGATGCCCATCACACACAATTGGCCACCACATGTGCACACATGGCCATGGGGGATGGCCAGAGACATGTAGCCACACAGTACATGGGATGTGTATACACCCTGTTGCACATTGTCCACACATGGTCCAATTATAGCCTTAGTTGACCGATTATACAATTGATGTGGTACAGTGGACAACCTAAAAGCCTGTGCACAGCTACTGGAGGTGTCACTGAAGTCTACCATATACGATCTGTCGAACATCACGACTGTGTTGCAGTTATGGCTATGCAATGTCTACATATTATGCATTCTACAGCAACATACATGCCTCATGTTGCCATGCAATGGCACAGTGTCTGTACTTCACACTGTATAGCAATGTAGACGGCTCACACTACCCTCCCATGCTCATGCACATTTGCTAAACATGCTTTCTATCTGTAGGGCATACACACAACACTGCAATGTGAAGCCCATTATGATGCTGTACATGTGTCAGGACACCATTGTGTCAAACATGTATGCATGTTAATGCACATGTCAGCAAATTACATGTCAAGGTCACATCAGCCATGTGTACTGTTATCCTGTTCTTGGCCACATGGTGTATCACGGGGATGCATGCATACTACCATGATTGTGTGAACTGCATGCCTACTGATATGACACCTGCTTGCTGTAGTGTGCACCCCAGGGAGGTATGCTTACTAACACTATTAATGTCTGAGCTGCATGCCCTCTGCTCTATCGCAGGCATGCTGCATGCCATCTGACAAATCACATGCATGGTGTGTCTGTGTGTGTCTGTGTGTGTGTCTGTGTGTGTGTCTGTGTGTGTATCTGTGTGTGTGTCTGTGTGTGTATCTGTGTGTGTGTCTGTGTCTATTGTACTTGACAGTATTTCTTTGCATTCACAGGTGATGTAGGTGCGTTACCCTCCTGCGGTCCATCTGATGTTAGTGTCCCCACAGATACTAGCGGTGATGAACATATGCATGAGGTACAGGCAGGGTTGTCGGGGGCTGAATCTGTGCCAATGGTTACCATCCCAGCTATGTCCCCCTCTTCCCCGCACACAGTTCTGCTGCCAACACATACCGCATCACCGGTGGCCATAGTGGAAGGACAGTCAATGTCTGTTGGCGTGGAACAGGAACGTGTGGTGGCTACAGAAGGTGTGTCTACACACCATAGTGTCAGTGTAATGACTGCAGATGTGCCACACAGGCATGTGGCCGGTGCTGCTCATAGGAGGACCTCTGGCAGACATGCACCTGCAGGACAGAGCGCAGCAGCTGGTATCACCAGACGCATGTTCCAGACTGTAATGGCGGCACAGGCACGTGCTGAACGGCAGAACAGAGAAGGGCAGAGGCTGCAGAGGGCTGCTATCCATACCCTAAATGACAACATCCAGGCATTGGCAAATGCTCAACAGCAGATTGCTAATGTTCTGGATAGGCGACTAGGTGAAATGGCCACAATCCTTGACCGAGGCATGGCAATCCATGAGCGGGAGCTGTCTGTGCTGGAACACCTGGTAGGAGTGAGGCATAGGCCACGTGGACGTAGGCCAGCAACACCACCTAGTGTAGGTCGACGTAAGCGTGCCACCTCACATGCCCGCTCCCATAGTGCCGGTAGCAGTAGCAGTGCAGCTGCTGCTGTGCTGTCAACACCAGGACACAGCAGGCCACATGGACGTGGCCCTGGACGGTCTCAGCGGGGACACGTTTCCAGTGAACATGTGTCGTTGGACAGTAGCCACTCTGTACCTCCACCTGGTAGTGCCCGTGCAACCCCAGGCAGGCACAGGTCACATGGCCGTGGACGGACACAGTTAGCTGTACAACATGCACTGTACAATCTGGGGCTGTCAATTATACCCCGTGTAGGCATCACAAATGGCAGAACTGTGTACACACATACACGCACAGAGCAAACACAACTGTAGGGCTCCACAACATCCACATGCATTCTGCACAGACATGTCCAGTCAACTCACTGGCCCTTACACACACACAGTTTTACATTAGGAAGGTTTGTGGTCTGCACTGTAGTGGCAGAACAGGTAGCTTACATCCTTCTAAGTTGGGAACTGCTGATTGAGGGCTCAGAGTCTTTTATTCTAAAAGTGTATTAGTTCTGGTTTAAGCACTTGGGCTTGAGGCCAGTTATTTTACATTAAGAGGGTTCATGTTCTGCACTCTTGTGGGAGGAGAGGCTGGACTCAGTCCTTCTGACCTGGGAATTTCTGGTTAAAGCTTATAGTGCCTGCATATTTGAACTGCTTCTTACTGAAATTGGTACACCTCGTTTGCTGCAGCATAGACTAGATCCAGGCCTGCTGAATCTAGCTTTGTTTGTATAACTTGAGCACTAATCCAGGCATTCTTTAAAGTATTCAGTTGTATTTATTACTGCTGGTAGTAACTTGATTAAAGTGTAGCTATCATTTCTAAGTCTTTTGGATTAAGCACTTGGGCTTCAGACCAGTTGTTTTACATTAGGAAGTTTTGTGGCCTGCACTGTGGTGGCAGGACAGGTAGCTTACATCCTTCTAAGTTGGGAACTGCTGATTGAGAGCTCAGTGTCAGTTATTCTAAAAGTGTATTAGTTCTGGTTTAAGCACTTGGGCTTCAGGCCAGTTATTTTATGTTAAGAAGGATTGCGGTCTGCACTCTTGTGGGAGGAGAGGCTGGACTCTGCCCTTCTGAGCAGGGAATTTCTGGTTAGAGGCTTATAGTGCCTGCATATTCTAACTGTTTCTTACTGAAATTGGTACACCTTGTTTGCTGTAGCATAGACTAGATCCAGGCCTGCTGAATCTAGCTTTATTTGTATGCTTGTTGTTTATTTATTTCCCTGAAATGCTAATTCCACCTAAAACACGGCCTTTTAGCACTTCTGTGGATCGCTAGTGATATCTGCATTGCTTACTGTATTTATTTCCTTGTTTCACTTGAAAGAAAGTTACTGTTTGTTGTTTTTGCATTTAAGTTACCTGTAACACATTGAATTTAAGTTACCTGGCACTTGCTCACTAAAGCAATTATATAAGTCAGCTCTAAAAAATTAAAAGCACTACACCCTCACAAACTCCCCTTGAGTACCTTGTTCCCCATTGGCCCTTTTTTTCAATTATAAAGGAATTCCCAATACTATTCTAGCATGTCCAAAGGTCAGTTGTCAATCTCCTCTTCGGTCCAGCTGATGAATCTGGGGATCTTGAGGCAATGTTACAACTGCCTCATGTACACAGACAACCCTCTCCTCCTCCCAACAAATTCCAACACATGTGAGAGATGCAACCATATAGCCAAACTGGAGGCTAAGCTCTCTCAACTCAGTACTGGCGTAACCAGTCAGGAGGAGAAGGAAGCCACACTCACTACAATTCCAGTCTCACATAGACCTACCACGACAACAAACCAAACACATAAACACACAAAAACATACTCGGAGGCTCTAAATAAAAATCTGCCTAAGCAGCAGAGACTTCCAAAGCAGACAACCAAGCAACCACTACCCCAAAACAAAACACGTGCAACACATCGCTCACAAAGCCAGTGTGCCAAACAGTCACAGCCCTTAAGGCTAAACAGCACACCTGATACACTTGTAATAGGTGACTCTATCGTCAGGCACACTGACATCCCGCTCACCAGGCTGAACAAGGAGAAGGTGATGGTGAGCTGCCTGTCGGGCACTAGGATCTGCCACATAACACAAGCACTCAGGTCACTCCAAGGCAAGTACAAATATGACTCAGTCATTGTCCATGCTGGTGTGAATGACCTGAGACGTACCTCCCTGGACTACATGAAAAGAGACATAGAGGAGCTCTCTGAGCATGTAGCCCAGGCCGGTATGACCCTGACCTTGAGTAGCATCTTACCCTCACCAAGAATGATGCCACAATATGAAGACAAGATGATCAATTTCAACAATTGGCTTAAGTGTTGGTGTCATTCAAAGGGGATCCAATGCCTGTCAGCCTGGGATGACATGCTCAACAAGCCACGATGCTTCACTAGGGACGTGCCCCTGTCACCCCTGGGCTTTTGGATATTGGCAAAGGCTCTTGCTACCCCCATAGTGCCTTTTTTAGGCAAGGCTCAAAAGACAAACCCACCTCCATAAGTATCACAAGGGATAAGAAACTAAGAGTAATGCTACTCAACGCCAGAAGTCTAAACCTCAAGATGCATGCACTCTAAACTCTCCTTAGCATGGAGAACATCGATATCTGTGCAGTAACAGAAACCTGGTTCAAGGCTCCCGAGAGCACCCCAGCACTACCAGGTTATACCTCATACCATGCTTTTCAGCCCCAAAACTTGGACCGAACCAGAAGAGGAGGGGGAGAATCAATATTCGTCAAAGATACCCACACCTCCAGGTTGGTGACACAGCACGAAGCATCAGAGACTATCCATGTGCAACTAACTGTGGGTAAAACTGCCTTCCAGTTTATAGCCTGCTACAGACCACACTCCCAAACACAGGAACCCCACTTGGCCTTCCTGAGAATACTGTAAAATATGAAGGTCTCTCCAAACACCATTATATTGAGCGACTTCAACTACCCAAACATAGACTGGGAGCATTACTCTAGCTCCAACACCCTAGCCCAAAGGTTCCTAGAATTTATAAACTCAAATGCTATGGAACAACTTGTTACCACTCCCACAAGAGGGGAAAACAATACTGGACCTGATCATCACCAACATGGGGACACTATGCTCCAGACCAGAAGTGTATCCCTCACTGGTAAGATCAGATCATAAACTAATCTCACTGGATATTCACATCCCGACCCCACCCCCTGCCCAAAAAAACACAGTGAAAAACTTCTCTAAAGCAAATTTCACACGCCTCAAAACCGAGGCGAAATCCTTCAAAGCCCCCTGGCCTGTGGAAAATACGGCCCAGACCGCAGAATCCTTTATAAACGCATTCTATGAACACCTTCAGGAATGCATGGATCATGCAATCCCAAATAAAACCAAGACCCAATCCTCCAAAGGCAGACGTCCTGTCTGGTGGACCCCAGCCATAAACAAACTGTACAATAGAAGGAGGAAGCTACTACATGATAGAGCAAAATCCCAAAAAGGGAAGGCATCTCTGATCAGTATTAGCAAAAAACTACGGGCGCTCATAAAATCGTCTAAGGCTAGCTTTGAGAGGAAAAATTGCAAAGGACACTAAGGATAATCACAAGGCTTTCTTTATTTATGTTAGGAACCTGGGTGGGAATTCCCAGATATGCTCAGAATTAGTCCAAAATGACAAAAAATACACTGAGCCCACAGACATTGCCAACATCCTAGCTGACAGGTTCAGTGCAAACTTCTCCCCCCTCTCCCCACCAAAAGGGCAAATATCTATCCCAACAGAGTGCTGCCCGCCTGACATCTCAGATGCTCAGGAAAGAGCCGCCCTCTCCAAAGCAAAAAACACAGCATCTGTGGGACCAGATGGTGTCCCGAGCTGCATCCTACATGAACTCCAAGAAGAGCTAAACCCAAACATAAAACTATTGTTCAATCTTAGCATTACTACAGGATATGTACCCAAAGAGTGGCGTACAGCAACAGTGGTCCCTCTCCACAAAGGTGGTGCCTCAACGGATCCTGGAAACTATCGCCTCATAAGCCTGACTAGCTTGGTCTGCAAAGCTATGGAAAGGATCATCATGGACCTCATAAATAAAGATATTGGGGACCTACAGACACTGGATCCTACCCAGTTTAGCTTTGATAAGGGCAGATCCTGCCTCTTAAACCTGGTCAATTTATTTGAAACAGTCACCAAGGCCATTGACGAGGGGAAGGTGGTCCACACAGCCTACCTGGACCTCGCAAAAGCCTTCGATACAATTATAGATAAGCTCACCAGCTTAAATATAAACCCCTATGTCACTAGATGGGTTGCAAACTGGCTCAAGGACAGAACCCACATGGTTAGAATTGCTGGAGCCATGTCAGACTCCAAACTAGTTACAAGTGGCATCCCACAAGGCTCAGTCCTGGGACCTCTCTTGTTCGGTATATATTTCTCGGTGGTACAGGCCAACACGGAAGGACTGTGGCTGACCAAGTTCGCAGATGACTGCAAACTGGGCGCTATAATCAACTCTCCAGCCGACACAAGCATCCTCCAAAAGGGCCTCATAGAAACAGACAACTGGTGCCAGAGCCATGGCCTCAAGCTAAATGCCAAAAAGTGTATAGTCATCCCTTTGCAAAACAAAGTGCCCACAAATTACCACATAGGTGGTAATCCATTAAGTACAGAAGAAGTTATTAGGGACCTGGGGACCCAAGTTGATAGCAATCTCTCATTTGACAACCACGTGGCCAAAGTGGTTAGTAAAACATTTTATATAGCCCACCTAATCATGAAGGGATTCACATCTAGATCAGGGGAGGTCATCGCACCTCTTTACTCATCCCTCATCAGGCCCATAATTGAGTACAATGCCCCTTTTGGGATGTACCTTACCAGACACCTGCAGCAACTGGAAAGACCCCAAAAGTACCTCACCAAGAGGATCAAAGGGCTCAAACAGATGCCATATGCTGCCCGGTTAAAGAAACTCCAGCTCTACTCAGTGGCATACCGCCTGCTCAGAGGCGATCTGTGCCTGACATATAAATCCATGTCCAACCCAGAATTAATGGACATGCTGCACCTCAGAAAATCCAAATACCATCGAGCTACGCGCTCGAGAGACTTGAACCTCAGCACTGAAATAAATAGGACATGCTGGAGGGACAGATTCATAACCCAGAGGCTCCCTTCACTCTGGAATAAAATCCCAGTCCAGGTTAGGCAGAGTCCCACATTGACTCTCTTCAAGAGGAATCTTGATGAGTGGATGGGAGATCGAGGTTTACCGCTATCACTTCTGTGTCACTGTTAGACAGAGGCACAGTATACTAACCTCAAAAAAAGGCATAGCAAAATTAATTTAAAATGGGTGGCGAAAGCCAAACACACTCTGGCTAGGCTTATAAATGCCCTAGGGCAGATAGCCTAGTATGAACCTATGAACCTATGAACATGATGTTATCCATTGGTGCAGCCTATGCCCCTGGCAAACATATCACCCTGTGCATATGATGAAACCTGTGCCGCATCCCTGTCATCCACACCATTGGTGCAGGGTTATGCACATATATTCTGATGCACAGGGTGAACAACATAGTGGGAGGTGTATGTAATACCTGTGTATGCATAGTGAGGGATGTGTATGTTGCAGTGGTTGTGTGCAGCCTATGCCCCTGGCAAATATATCACCCTGTACATATGATGAAGCCTGTGCCACATCCCTGTCATCCACACCATCGGTGCAGGGTTATGCACAAATATTCTGATGCACAGGGTGAACAGCATAGTGAGGGGTGTATATAATACCTGTGTATGCATAGTGAGGGATGTGTATGTTGCAGTGGTTGTGTGTGAATACTGAGTTGTGTATGTGACATAGGTTGTGTACTGTCAACATGCACCAGTCACACCATGTAGTGCAGATGCAGCATGCATTGTGATGTGTTCATGGTATGTGTCTCGGTTACATCTGTAGCATCATGTTGGTTGTGATACCCTGGTTCCCTCCTATGGTGTACTTGCATGTGCCTACAGGTAGCAGTGTTTGCAGTCCCCCACATGTAACTGTGGAGTACACACAGGCATGTCTGGCAATATCAGCATGCTACATGTACCCTCATCCTGACTGTTGCACACACAAACATGACACAGATGTCCGCACATATACTGCACCTGACGCATGTGGTCGGTGCCAAAGGCTACACTGGACAGAGACGTGACATACATAGCAGGACACATTACAGGTATGGTGACATGGTTCAGGGGTTGTACACAGTGGCCTGGCCAAAGATGATGTGAGGTGTCACTTGGTAGCTGGAGTCCACACTGTGCAGCAGTAGGACCCTGTAACAATACGTGAACATGGCCGCATTCACGGGGTGTACACCACTATAACGCACACCCCATAGTGTACAGCTGGGGACCCTTGCCTGTGTGGTCATCACCCTCACAGTACTATGCACCCACATGACGTGCCACAGAGAAGGGACATGCACAGGTATCCAGTATGGCTGGGACCTATGGCATCAACAGGGTTGTGCAATGCATCACCATTACTGGTTAGTCAACACGTGAGGCCAGTGATAATTTCCCACCGTATATTAGCATACACACTCACACCAAGCACCAGATATACAAACAGACACACACACACACTGTGGTGACCACACATGTGTATACGGACAGCCGATGTGTGTGATGCACCTCACCGGCGAACGTTATGCTTCCCACACTGACGTATGTACAGATCTCTACAATGGTGTGCAGGGACATGTAGCAACTGGGACATATTCTCTGTGATATGTGGCATCCCTGGTCACACATTCGGACACACATGGCAGTGCTGGGAATGATACACCTGCCATATGATGACACGTTTGATGGACATGCAGCGGTATTGATTGCATTATGTGTACCAACGCTATATCTGGCAAATGTGCTGCTATATACACACGGGAGGTTGTAGGTGTTACAGGTGCCATATGACATATAGTTGTTAACACCTGACCACTGTGTATGCATTATGTCAGCACCGTCACGTAACAGCGACATAGCGTACAGTTAGCACATGGCATGATAGGATGGTGTGTGACACAACTGTGAGCCACCCCCTGCACCCATACATCTAGACAGGTTGTTCACCACATTATGTACACACATCCCTCCATACGTGCTGTTTGTATGTCACCGTATACAGATGTC